>NW_015167090.1:135018-175836 GCF_001447785.1 Gekko japonicus | reverse complement strand
CACTAAACTTCTGGATTTGACATGCAGTTTGGTAACTTTTCCCCTTCCGGATCCCCTCTTTAATTGATCTCTGCTTTACTGTGTGTGTGCATAAGGCCATATGTATTATACTTTTCATAGCCACTTAGCTGTCGCCTATTTATTACTGTCTCCAGAAGTCTCCTGTCCTTGCCAATGATTCTGCTGTGTCTTCTTTTTACAGTGCTGCTATTTGTGGGCTCTGTAGGGAGCGGGGGGGGGGGGGGAAAGACTCTTCCCAAAACTCCAAACAGGATTACAAAAGAAATTGGCATATCATTTACAGGGGCCTCCTTATCATTATCATTAGTGCTAATGCCATCATCAGTTCCCCAGCGAAAGCAGAGCCTCTGGGGCCTTTCTGCCTCCTGACAGAGGAGACACCAGTGTGCAGATTAATATGCAGCTCTGCTTATGCTAATGGCTGCTATTTGTAACATTAATATTTTCTTTCACAGTTTAAAAAAAACAACAATAACAATAACAATAATGGTTTGTCTTGACAATGGGTGCTCTAATGTGTTTCGCCAGAGTCGGAAGAAGGAAAACAAAAGCCGGTGACCTAATTCTGATCACAGGGAGGGAGGACGCGGAAGGTGCCTCTCTATTGATGGCCCATTAGCTGCTGTCTCTTGTGCAGAGGGGGATAGCCTGGGGTGCTGGGTGGCCAGTGGCCAACCCTGTGCTTTTTGCAGCAGCTTGATATGCAGAGGTTTAGCAGGAGAGACATTTCAGCCGCATCTATCCATGCCATGGAATGATTCACTTACTAAATGTCTGTGTTGTGCTTTTAAAGGCACGAGGGCAGGACCAGAAAAGGGGGGGGGAAGAGGAATGTGGCAGGTTACTGCCGAGATTGTTTCCTTGAAGTGAACTCAGAAATGATATTCAGTTGCCCAAAGTGACACAACACTTCTGCTGAACTGAATTGACAAAGTGTCCATGGAGGGTGTCACCATCCTGTGAGTCTATTCCTTGAAAGTTTATGCCAGACCAGAGTATCTTTTCTCCTTTCTTTACCCTGGCACTCTAGAGAGTCACCTGGGAAAAATGAAACAGATAAGTGATTAGTTGCTGCAGCTTTACCACTGGGACTAGATCTGCCCTAAAATGCTCAAAATATCAACAGCTGTCATAACTTACTGAATTAGGAGTTATAACAAGGCTACAGTGTTACAATTCTGCCTGCTTCCAGTCTGTAAATACCCTGCTAGCCCAAGAGCTAGCATACACTTTTTATTGGTAACTTGGCTAAAAGAAATGACCAACAATGTGGAGTGAAATGAAGTTAGATGGTATCTCCTCCTCCATTAGAATAGACTTGTGTACACTGGCTTTTTGTGTGTTATAAATCTGAAGTTACATTTATTAAATAAAGTTTATTACGAGACTTACAGACAAAGGATTTACAGAGAAAGGAATCTTTTTAATGGTTCAAATACGTATCCTAGCTGATGCAATAGGCATGTAATTATGCCCTCTCTGGCTACAGAAGAGCCATGGCAAAAGGCAGCAGTTTTGAATCAGAAATCAAAGTAGCTCTGTTCCCTCATGACAAAAGAGGCAGCATGACATTCAGGGAGCATAGCTGCTGCTAACTACAGAGGGCAGATGCTCAACAGGAGACGTGATCATACATGTGTATCAAACTTGGCGGTAGTCTGATATAGGTGGGTCGTCATATCAGCCATACAACAAAGCTAATCTGGCCTTCTTCTAGGCAATGAGCATTTGGATTAAACAACACTAAAGAGATTTTATTTATTTATTTATTTATTTATTTATGCTATTTCTATCCCACCCTCCCCACAAACGGGCTCAGGGCGGCTCACAATTAAGGGCACCATGCGCCAGGTATATAAAACATATAAAACAAGATAAAAACAACCATATTACAATTAAAGTGCTCAGTGATGTTAATCCTTGAGACAAATTTAGATGGCATACTGTAGATGTAACAGAAAGTCCCAGTTCAACGGTGACCGATCCATCATGATGCTGTAGCTCGATCTTCATACAGGGCCAACCCACTACCCCATTGTTACTAACAATAATAGTTGGTGGTAGTGGCTGCTCCTAATTAAAAACCTAGTGGAAGAGCTCCATCTTGCAGGCCCTGTGGAACTGTAAAAGGTCCTGCAGGGCCCTGATCTCCTCTGGGAGCTCATTCCACCAGGTAGGAGCCGCCACTGAAAAGGCCCTGGCCCTGGTTGCAGCAAACCGGGCCTCCCTGGGGCCTGGAATCACTAACCGATGTTGTGACTCCAACCATAGTGCTCTCTGGGGTATGTGTGGGGAAAGGCAATCCCTCAGGTATGCTGGAAGTATACCCCGAAAATCTTGTTGATCTCTAAAGTACTACTGAACTTTAATCTACCTGGTATTCCTTGTAATAGCTTACCTCATGGCTATCCTGAAAAGACATCCATAATGTTTTGATAAACTGAAGCAGTGATTACAATGCACTACATGAGAGACTGACTGTGAATAATAATGGTTTCCCAAAGTTCATGTCATTTGTTTTTGGTTAAGAAGAGCCATTATATACATATTCCTTCCCCTAAATTTCTGTATACAATCTTTCCATAATAATCTGTGACCAAACTATGAAATACAGCATAGGGCTGTGGTTCAGGGCTCCGGCATCTGGGAAGGTCCCAGGTTCAGTTCGCAGCATCTCCAGGTAAGAGGATCAAGTTGTAGGTGATGCAAAAGAATCCTGCCTGAGATCCAGGAGAGTTACTGATGGTTAGAGAGTACTAAACAGTGGTCTTCATAGACCAATGCCCTGGCTCAATATAAGGCAGCTACATATGTTCCGTGTGTTCAGTGACCAAGGGGGGCATGCCAAGCATGTTAGACAACTCTGAAAACAGGTGATGCTGTTAGTTCTGCTCACTGACTTGGAGGTGCCCCAAGGTTGTTCTTGGCACAGACCTGCCTTGTGGGAGTGTAACATTATATGGAGTCTTTTGTTCCACAGGCACAGGTTTTTTCTATGGCAGGTTGTTAACATTTGATTATTTTATGTAAGTAAATAAAAAAATGATTTTTGCAAGATGGTGGATTGAGAACCTTTAAAAATTGCTGTAATTAGGTTCTCTGGGAGAGCATTATGATATTTAATAGGCCCCTCAGTGATAATTTTAGTAGCCTAGTCTGGTGCCTGACAAAGTACCATACACAGCATGTTTAATGTTGTTTTAATTAACAATTCTTAAAAGAAAATGTCAATTATGTTTCACTAGGTTCAGGCTTTAGGTTGACAGTGGGGAGAATGCCTCTTATTTTGAAAGGAGAAGCATGAGAGACTGCTTTGTTAAGGAATTGAGTGGTGGTGATTTAATTCCTTGCATTTCTCAAAAAGTTAAGGTTATTTTGTCACCGGTCCACCATTGTACTCCCACAGGCTGATGAAGAATGATCCCCTATCTTTTCCCCCAACAGCAAGCACAAATAACAATATATTTTGTCAACTTTAATATAGAATGTAAAACCGTGACACTCATTATGCATCTTTCTAGATCACCCCCCCCCCATAAAGGACTAGGTGAACTGCACTTTATGAGAACACAAAGTCCTGTGGGCTCCCAGATACATTTCCAGGTGGTTTCTGCATTCATAAGGAATTACTTTCCTCTGGCTTTACCTCTGAAGCCTGACATGCTGCTCCTAGGGAGGAGAGGGACCCCAAGGAATGGCATAAGGGGCAAACTTGAGATCTGCAATGGAACCAGAGAATGTCAGAAATCCATATTTCTGTTAGGAGCAATTTACTGCTGGATCCAGCCCATTGTCCTTCAGATATGTTGGCTCTAGTTTTCAGGTTATCTTCAGGGGCAGCCCCACATTAGAATCATTGATCATGGATCAATGTGGCCACATCAGCTGAGTGTTAAAACAAACAAAATTGGGTCCCGATCACATGCAGAATTAGCTGCACCATAGGCACGAATGCCGGGCGGATTTTAAGGGCGTGATCACATGGGAACATCTGGCAAGCATCCCACACCCATCGGCAACCCATCTCACTCTGCCGAAGAAGCTGAGTTAAAAAATACCGGGGAAAGTGCAGTATCGAATGGGTTTGCGACGGGCCGCAGACGGACCTCCCTGTGTAATCGCTCTGGCACACTCCCATTGCGTTAGTGATCCCTCGTTGAAGCGCACCGGAAACATGCAGCAAAGGAAAACCCCCAATTCACCTGCCAGTGCATCTGATCATGCAGTGGCAGGTCAAATTACTGTGGAGCAAATAGCCTCGCTTGCCCCCCCCCATGTTATCTGGCATGTGTGACTGCACTCTTGGTTAATCAAATTCATGGTAGAAAGTACTTTTGTCTGCTTCGCTATTCTACCTTTCAAATATCGAGGCTAGTTCTATAATGAACTCATAATCTACTCTGCAAAAATAACTGTACTCCATCCAAAAGTATTGGGTACACCTCCCCTCCCAGTATCAACCTTTCTGACCAGCATCACATCAACCTTGTCTGAATTCAGCTTCAGCTTCTTAGCTCATGACCTCAAAGCAGGGCTAGATTAAGACATGATGAGGCCCTAAATTATGCCAAGGCTAGGAGGCCCTATAGCATTAGTAATTTTAGAGGTTAGTTTGTATTTAGATGTGCCTCATAGTCTGAGGTCCTACAGACTTACTTAGCTAGTTCATACATCAAGTTCTACTTCAAAGTATTGGTTTAGAACCAAAACAGATACATTTGAGGGCTTATGTTGTGAAATGCAGAGCTGGGTGTCATTAGCATATTGATGACATCCTACTCCAAAGTGCCAGGCAATCTCATTTAGCACCCAGACATAAATGTTCAACAGCATAGATGACAAAATAGACCCTTGTAGCATTCCACAGGAGAGATCCAAAGCAACTGACTCCACAGGAAATTCTTTGTGTTCAACTGGCAAGACAGAAACCACCATAGGACTAATCTTCTCATATTCCATCCATATGCCAACCAGTGAATAAGAATTTAGTAGTCTATAATGTCAAATCCCCTGATGGATCAGTATCAGGAGAAATGACTGTCCCCTGTCTAGGAGAACATTTACCAATAGGACTAAAACTATCTGATGGCACTGGTATTTCTGGCCACTGTGTGATACAGAGTGTTGGACTGGATGGGCCTTTCGCCTGATCCAACATTGGCATCTCTTATGTTCGTATGTTCTTATGGTTCCTAACTGAAGTCTGAAACCTGACTGAAAAGAAATAATCATGGCCTCATCTCCCTGTTGGAAAAGGAAGAGCCTCTTGGTTATTGCACAGAAGAAATATAAGATCAGAACTGTAGGCAAAGGTGGGGAGAGTAGATGCATTGCTCCACCCCACCAAAGATTTTTCAGAAACAAGTTTCTCAATTTGTAACAGGTTCCTGTTAGGGAATAAGAGCTTTTTAAGAATTGGAAAAAATCTGGATTTAACGGGAAAAAGTTTCAGCCCCACAACTCCCTCAAACAAATACCCCAGAACTCTACTGATCTAACCTTTCCCAGTTCTTCCTGTACAGGATTCCCTCTGTTTGGGGGAGTTGGTTTCACAAAATCTTGAGGGCTTTTCTCATGCTTTCATGAACCTGAAAAACATCTCCCTTTAACTATTGCAACTGAACATGTCAGGCTGCTTAAAGGGGGTAAAGGGTAATTTAAGAAAGTTATTATTTATTTAGGAAGGTATTCATTATCAGCAGAAAAGGCTTCTGAACTTTAAATGCCTACTCTTATTCAACATAAATGTTTCTGACAAACAATTCATAGACACTAAAACACACATTGATACTTGGGCTTGGTGACAGGGTTACGGAATAACTAGCAGCTGTAAGGAAATGGCAGCACGCACACACACAACCCTAAAGGACAGCTATTTGGCACTAGGATGAGGCTCATCTGAGTGCATTGTAAATTGTTAGGGTCCAAAGTGCTGAAGGGCCATTTCCACCCGTATGAACCTGCCCAAGCCTTGAGATCAATGCATAGACTAAGGCTTGAGATTTCTGCATAGACCTCATCTGAAGGCTGGTGGCCAAGGACCTATGGAAGAGCTCTTTCAGTGTCTACATTTAGGTCATCACTCTGCCCTGGGAGAAGATGCTCATGACATCTCTTTAGGCTTTCTGGGATAGAATAAAGCCATTTATATTCTGTAAGACTTTGAACAGTGCTTTATATTTCTTGCTTTCTTGCTTTTATGAGCTTGCTGCTGTCTTAGAGTTCAAATGTATATACATGTTTTTTATTTAAAATTATTGTAACATGTTTTGGGTGTTGCTAAAGGACAGAAGGATGATCATGTAACAAAACTAACTGAAACTAAACCGATTAGCAAAAACAATATACATCTTTTTTTTGCTAATGGCCACTTGCAAATTCTTTCAGATGTTGACAGCCACAATAAAGACTTCTGTTCTCCTCTGGCCAAAGCTTAAGGATAGGAGGAAGAGTCAGCATGGTTAAGAGCAGCAGACTCTAATCTGGAGAATGGGGTTTGATTCTCGCACTCCTCCACATGAAGCCTGCTGGGAGACCTTGGACCAGTGACAGTTCTCTCAGAACTCTCTCAGCCCCACCTACCTCACAAGGTGACTGTTGTTGGGAGAGGAAGGGAAGATGATTGTAAGCTGCTTTGAGACTCCTTAAGGTAAAGAAACATGGGATATAAAAACCTACTGTTCTTTATCATCATCATCATTATCATCATCGCTTTTTATGAAAGGCACCAGAAATGGAGGAAGAGTAGGGTGGTGAATGCAGGAGAGTGGAGTGATAAGCCATCTTGGGAAGCTTGCCATTCTAGAAAGCCAAAGTTTAGTTTGTCAGGAAAGGTTTTGAAATTGCCTCAGGGCAGGCTGCCTTATACTAAATTGGTCCATCAAGGTCCATTTGTATTGTTTACTCAGACTGGTATGGCTTTCTAGGGTATCAGGTTGAGGTCTTTTATATCACATACCCTTTTCACTGGGGATGCCAGGGACTGAACCTGGGACCTTCTGCGTGCCAAGCAGATACTCAGCCACTGATTTACTGGCTCCTCCGTTCCTGGACCAGGACATGGGCAATGAGTTAGAGCCGAATACAACTGTATACCATGTAGGATGAAATGACTGGCTGGATCTAGAGCAACTTGTGGCCATTCCAAGTGCTGGAGGTAAAGTGCATTTTATTATGCTATGGGAATGGTTGTGCCTCAGGTTTCCAGCTCCAGGTTGTGAAATTCCTGGAGATTTTGGGACAGAGCCCTTGGAGGGTGGGATTTGGGATAGAGGGACCTCAACAGGGTATAATGCCAAAGAGCCCATCCTCCAAAGCAGCCATTTTCTCCAGGGGAGCTGATCTCTGTAGTCTGGAAATTGTAATTCTGGGAAATCTCCAGGCCCACCTGGAGACAGGTAACCCTGGATGTGCCTTTGCTGGATGTGCCTTTGCTGGATTTCCCTTTATTGGTCTGCTGAGGTGGTATATTAAGGCTTACTAATTTGCATGTGGTATAACTTTTTAAAATATGTACATTCTTATTTTACAACTGAATTACAACTGATATCCAAATAACAGAGATCAGTTCCCCTGGATAAAATGGCTGATTTGGAGGGTGGACTGTATGCCCCATTGAGGTCCCTCCCCTCCCCAAACTCTGCTCTTCCCAGGTTCCCAACCCCCCCCCCATCTCCTGGTTTTCCCAACCCAGAGCTGGCAACCCTATGAGTGGCCATCCCTGCTGCATAGGGATTTGAATCTGAGTTCCCTGCATTATTTCCCCAACAGCCATGTAGTGACAATCATGAACTGCTTTTGCAGATATGAGTGGTTGCCTAGATTGTGGTTTGTGACCAGAAAATGAGAGAACTGCTCAGTGTACATGTACAACTCTTTTGTGTTGGGTGCTCCAGTCATCTCCCTTAGTGAACAATCCAGAATAGATCCAAATGGCTTTTGTACAGTAGCTAGCTATAATCCTCATCTCTTTTGTCAGGTGCAGGTGTGTAAAATAAAAGGTCAACAGCAGCATTTCAACACTAATACACAGTGAGTGCTTACTGAAACTCTGAAATTTCTGCCTAATACACATCCCTTTTGCTCGGAGATACTGGGAGCAAGCATTCAAGACCAAGAATAAGTCTTAGTAAAGGTAACAGAGAATGTTAATGGGCTTTGAGGAAAGACAGACATGTTTAAATAAATGTAGTGAAATTCCTGAATGCTCCCACATAGCCCTAGGTTGTCACCAGTTGTCACCTGAAGTGGAAACCAAGGCTTATGGAAGACATTCCCCGAAGCAAAACAGCAGAAAAATTTGAGGGAAGGGAATTTTAAGAAGACTAAAAGAAATTTCTCAGAGGGGTTGGTTCACATATCCTTGCTTCAAACATTATAACTAAGCTGGCAATGTTTAGTCAAATAATTAGTTAGATTAATCAATTAAAACATTTTGATTGACTAAAAAGTGCCCCTGATGAATCACTCAGAAAAATTTTATTCTTTTTAATTATTTTTAATACAAGTACTTATTAAAAACTGCAGATGGCAAGCCAAATCTTACCTCCTGTGTGAAAAAGAAGAGGAAATATCTCTTCTAAGATGGAGGCCTGCTGCGACACGTGGGCCTATGTAAAAAAGAAGGGGAGTATGTTGTTTTCTTTAGAACAGTTTATTTTTTTCATCTGCAAATCTGTGCAGGTTGAATCAATTAATTAATTGATCAAGTGCCAAAGCCTTCTTTAAGGCTTTGGGTCCTGGACCTGACTCGACTCCCTCCCTCCCTCCCCACCCAGCAAGCTGCAGTCAGTGGTGAGCACTGAGAGACCTTACTTGGAACTGCTGGGCTGAGGAAAAATGGCAGCAGAAGCAGGAAGAACAGCAAGGGCCCCAACCAACTCAGCAGCCAGGCTTACCAAGCACTTACCGTGATTCGGCAGGGGACACACACTTCGTCCCAGGACCATTCCTGCATGGAAGACAGACGCACCGCACCATGCCGTCGCCAGGAAGTGACACTGAATGACGCTCTGTCCATGCGGCTGGAAACTCGATGGTACCATCGGCATGGTGTGGCGTGGATGTGTTACAGGGAGGAATGTTCCGGCCCCCACCGAATCACGGTAAGTACTTGGTAACCCTATCAGTAGCAGACACAGAAGAAGCAGGAAGGGAGGAGGAAGTGAAGCCAATCCCCCAGTGTGGACCCAAGTGAACAAAAGTCCACAACCAGGCTGAGGCCTGCTGAGAGACAGGGAAAGGAGGCTTAACACACTGAACAACAGGAAGAAGGGGAGGGAGAGGGAAGATTGGCAGCCTAGAGACCTAGGTAAATGACCACCTCTCTTTATCAGTTCCAAAGAGTGGTAGAGCCAGGGCCAGATTGGGCCCAGGGAGAGGGGGTAGGTCCAGGTTTCCAGGCCAGGCCAGGAAAGAAACAGGCTGAGCACATATGATCAAGGCTACTACCCAGGTGGGGGCAAGGGATCCCCTGATTTGGCAGGCTCCTGCATGCCACAGGCCAGCTGGCTATTGGGGGAAGCCCTGCTCCTAAGCCCAACCACCAACAGTGACCACCGGCAGCAATCCCTCTCCCCACTCCTGTGAGATTTAAAGGGCCCTTCAGCTGAGCAGTGGGAGCACGTGGCCTGCTGACCAGCTGGAGGGCCATTTAAATCTTGCAGGAGGGAGAAGGGTGACCACCAGCCGCACATCTGAACTCCAAGTGGTGAATTAAAGGGACCCTTTAAATGCTTTGGACAAGAAGCGGTGGGGAGGGGGGTGCCTGTACACCAAGCAGTGAATTTGCCACTTGGAGTATAGGCACGTGTGGCCCCCACTTCTTGCTCAAAGCATTTAAAGTGTCTCTTTAAATGCTTTGAGCAAGAAGCAGGGGGGGGCACACCTGAACTCCAGTGGCAAATTTGTCCCTTGGAGTACAGGCGCACGCAGGGGGGGGTCCCAATTCCCAATATGATTATGTCACTTTTGAGTGATGTCATCACATTGGGGACATCCCTGCACCCTCCAGAAATGCCCCCCAAAGTCCCCTCCCGGGGACTAAGAAGGACCTGACAACCCTATCAAGGAGAAAGGGCAAATGAGTCACTCAAGGGAAACCCATCTCCTTCCCATTCTGAGGCTGGTTGGGAAACCCACCTGACCCTAGCCAGGATGGTAGATTGTGGGTGTGCTAGGGTAGACCAAGGTGAGCCTCACACTAGTAACTACCCTATTAATCTGTTAATCCCCTTCTGTGCTCGCAATTCATGAACAGATTTTTGTTTTAAAAAAACTGATATTCTTTCTCTTCCCTATCTATTCCAATATTGGACACCATCACAGAACCAGAAGACCCATGGAAAGTTGGTTCAGTAAAGCTAGACATTTAATTCCTGGCATCAGATATTTTGGGGGAGATCATATAAGCACAGGGAAAACCAGTTACGTTTACCATAGTTTATTTTCGTCTTTCATGAAAATAAGGAAAGTATCCTAACCAGGTCTGCTAGGAAGTAAGTCCCATATTATTAAATGAGGGTTACTCTCAGGAAGGTGTCCATAGGATTGCACTGCTAGTCTCTTTGCTACTTTGGTCATTACTCAGGTCTTGACCTTGTAATTCCTCAGTATTCTTCCTTTGCTCGAATAGTCCTTTTTTAGTGTCATGTTGCCATCTCTGTGTTCAAAGCTTTTGAAGGATATAATAGTGCCTCTGTTCTCTTCAGCACTAGCCGCTAGAGAAGAAAAAGAGGTAAAAATAAAGATTGGCAGAGGAAGCTGGAAATTTTCCTGCAGATCAAAACTCTCCTTGATTTAGGGTTGCCACCTGGCTCTTTCAAGCCACCAAAGCCAACTTTTGTGGTACCCAAGCTAGCCTCTCCAAGCTAGGCAGTAGGACATTTTGCATTACATACTTCTAAATTATTATTTAAAAATTAGCAATAGCTTATAGGCATTTAGGTTATCAGTTTTCTAATGTGGCATTCCGAAGTTTGATTCTCAAACTCAAGAAAGGGTTGATGGCTGGGTTTTGCTTCGTACATGCCTGCCATCACGTGAAGACTTCAGCATGGATGGCGGCTTACATACATGAATGGACAATCACATGTTCAACAGAACTTCCATCTCACCTCTTTTCATTTGAGTGAATTCACACTAAATTACAAAGTTCAATAAGGTTGGTTACTATCTTTACAAGAATTTTTAAGTACATTCATGGAAGATAGGTTCCTTAATGGCTCTTAGCTATGATGGCTAAATGAAACCTTCATGTTCAGATGCAGTATGTCTCTGAAAGCCAGTTGCTGGGAGGGAATAACTGGGTGGTAGGTCTTCCAGGGACATCTGGATGACCACTGTGGAAATAGGATGCTAGACTACATAGACCATTTGTCATTTCAAGCAGAAGTCTTTTTATGGGCTTGTGTTCATGTGATAGGATCCAAGATGAGAGTCACATGAAATCGCCTTGTCCATGCTGGTCTGAGAAAAGCATTAGGATCACTTTCTGTTTGTATGTACACAGAACATAGCACCCAGATCTGCCTAAAGGAGAGATGCCCCTTGGTGTGTTTCCCAGTCTGCCTTCCAGGGCAGTTAGGGTTCCTTCCCCCAAACCACCTGCATTTAGTCCTTGCTTCCTCCTCACCTGTGGCCTCAGTCTTCACCTCAGTCGTCATGGTTGTTGTGTCATCTCGTTGTTATTGTTGTTGTCATTGTCATCTCCTCCTCATCATCATCATCCAGCTTGTTGCTGGCTTCCTCTGCTCTTATGCTTCCTTCTCTTTGGGACTCAACTCCACTATTCTCTTCCAGCTCCGCCCCTTCTTCTCCAGCTACCAATCTTTCTTATTGCCATTCTCACCCTACCCTGTCTGATGTGCTGGAGCCTAGCATCTAGAAAATGTGATGCCGGGTTCCATTGCCAGCCAGACCAGTTGTGTGGCATTGGCAGATAGATCCTCATCTCTGCCAGCCACCTGTTGCTGTGATGACCAAGGAGCTGTCCCACGCTCTTAGTGAAGGTTTTCCAGGGCATCCACCACGTTGCTCTATATTCTCCCATGTTCTTGGGATCCCAGTGGGTTAGGTGAATTGCTTTCAAGCTCACATTTCTATGTTCATGAAATAGTCCTTGTAACCTAAACACCTATCAGATTAAGAGGCTGAAATTTAAGCATGCAAATGATATCAGTGGCTTATTAGGCATGGGCAGCAGTTTGAAGAAAGGTTGGAAATCAAAACCAGATGAATAGTAGTTTGTTCAACACTAATACTTCTCTACATGAAAGGTCAGATACTTCAGAACACCAAATATTATAGGGAAATGTGGATGTGACTCTAGGATTGCCAGCTCCTCTAGTGGAGGCGGGAGTCCCCTACGGCCAGGCCCCACCTGCTTGCTGCCAATCAGCTGTCTGGCGGGTGGATTTACTAGGAGAGAGAGGAAAGCCCAGGTGATGTCACCAGCAATGAGGTGACATCACTTCTGGTGCACACAGGAGCTGATGTCTTCACAAAGGCAATGTCCAAGTGATGCTCTGATATTTGCGCAAAAACTCTATGGTAGGAGCCTAAACACCAGAGCATCATTGAGTGATGTTTCCACATCACCTGGGCCTTCCTCTCTTGGACCCGGCAACCCTACCCAAATCTGAGTTGGTTAGTTTACTTGCAGTGCCATCCTAGAGAAGTCAATGGGCTCAGAAGGGTTTCATTCTGTTTAGGATCTCACTATTGGCGGGCTAGTTTGTTTTGTTTTTTCAGTCATCTGGACAGAAATGCTTGGTGAATTAAAAGTATATATAAAAATACATTAACCCTTGAAGTTTTTGCACCCCCATGATTGCTTCTTTATGCTAATTGAGAAGTTGACTGTAGTGAAGGAGAGACTTGGGGGCAGAGTACGGTTAATCCAAATCCCACTGGTTTTCCTTGCAAGTATTCTCCCATTTGTTTGTCTCCATTTTTCTCCCAATTTGCTTGGAGACCAGAAGTGGTCTCCTGGGTTCCAGCATTAAGAGAAATAATGCATACTTTTATAAACCTCTATTATATCCCTCTTTACTAATCTCCCCCCCCCCTAAACTGAAAAGCCGTGGGCTCTTTAGCCTTTCCTCATAAGGATAAGCATCACACTTAGTGGATATGTATCTATGATGTGGTATGGTGTCTTTTGGATAAGAGTTAGTGCATGGCACAGAACAATGACCAAATCATTTTCACAGTCCTGTACATACCCCTCCCCCTTGAAGCATTATTCTTTACATATAGGGTATAGAGCTATGATAGCCACTTCACAAAACAAAGAAAAAATATCATAAATTAATCTATAAATACCACGAACCATTCAAATTCAGGCACATCACAGAGAAAAATGTGAAATTCTCAGAGGCTGCCATGAAAAATGTTTTATTATTCACTAGATAACTTAAATGTTCCAGTGAGAAAATCTATGGACTGTGTTAACAAATCATTACACTATTCTGTATGTCTGCTTCTTCTCTCTGTCTTTTAGGACCATTTCACACAGTATAAAATTCATGCTTGGAAATATTTACACATTTTTGCATAAACTGTTACATGTACACAGGTTGGAAAGCCACTCTAGGCTTGGGTATTTGCAATACATATACGTGCAGCATTTTCTGGGCATCTATTCCTTATAATTATGACCTACAGGCATGCAATGTGTAATATGTTGAAATGTTGTCCATGTAGCAAATTTATGATGTGTGACGTGGACCATTAGATAGATACAAATGAAGGTCAAAGGCTGGGTGTAGACTAATTCTGTGGTCCATTCCCAGAACACCTGTCATGGTTTGCTGTGCCTCCAGCAGTTTCATCTGGTCCTGGGAAAGCTGACCTGAGATTGCTGGACCCATGTGGATTAATAACCAGGGGTTGATAATGGGAAGGGGGAGAGGTTGTCTCTTTTCCACCAGCACTGCATCAGCATCTTCTTCTGACAAATTCTAAAATCCAAACCCATATTAATGCTTGGTGCTTAACAGCAACAGTCTCATATGCCATATGTAGGATCTAATTAATAATTGGGACCAAATTAGTGTGACATCCCCCCCCCCAATTTAATAGCAGACGTTGTGGGCAAGCATCTGGATTGGGACCATAGTGCTGTAGGAAAGATTTCCCCCATGCTGTTTCCCAGTCAAACATCAGTTTTCCCATGGGAAAAGGTTACTCCCCATTCCGAAGCTCTGCAAAAAAAAGAGCTGCTTTTGAGCCTGAGAGAAATAATTTTGGATCTCGCTTGACCCTAAGCTACCTAGATTAAAACGACCAAACTTCCTTGCAGCAATGGGCGAGAAGCTATTGCATTCTGCCTTCAAAGAGATGACAGCCGGTAGGATTCGCCTTACTAACTCTTAGTTATATCTGTAGCATTTTCAGCAGGCCTTCAATCTTGTAATTAGAAGTGGGGTTATTTTGTGGTGTTTTCTCCTTCCTCATTCCCTGCTCACTCCTCCCTGCCGCTCTTTTTTTCCTACCCTAAGCGTCTTTAACTAAATTACAGTCAAATACTTCATTACAGAGACTTTCAGCCAGGAGGGAGGCCCCTCGGGATTTCATTCACAGACAAATGTATTATGCACAAGGTTGATCTGATTATACGCAATTTGTGCTACCCATGCACCCCCCAGGAAATTCCTTTCATAAATGTAAATGATGTGACACTCAAAAGAACAGAAAGCTGAAAGGAAAACAAAAGAGGGAAATGAAAACATATGCTTAAGAAGACTGAGGAGAATGTGGGCTGGCACAGGACTCCTGGGTCTCAGGGCACAGGGGAAGCTGTCAGGGTTCTTTTGCACAGGTCCCTCCTCCACCTCCTTCTCCTGCTCTGAGGAAAGTAGGATAGCCCTCACATTGAATAGCTGAAGGGAGGGAGTAGCTGAAGGGAGGGAGCGATGCATTAAGTACCACTTGGTAAGAATGTAATAATGGTTTCTATGGTGACAAAGGGGGGGAAATGCCCTCCATAGCTTTTATTTGTGTTTTGAGTAAGCAGGCATTAAGTGATAGCTCTGTAAAACAAAGGAGATAATCTTAGGCCTCTGTTTGGAGTCTCCTTAATAAAGTTCCTTCATTGCTTCACAGTACTCAGACAATGAAGGGAGTTTTTTTTTCTTCCAGAAGGAAGGATAAATCTTTCCCTCAGAACAGGGCTCTTCTCCAACTTTGACCTGTCATCCTTTATTTATGATCCTTAGAGGTGCAGAGAGATGGTTCCTCTCAGGTCTTCCACAGGTTTCTCCTCATTATACCCAAATTGTTATCTCCTGACTGTCACTGATGCCAAGAACATTATATAAATAAGAGGACTACCCATGTTTATTCTGTGTTAGTATTCCCTTCAGTTCATTTCAAGAGAACACAACCCCCAGCCTTCACCTACAGGTATCTCCCTTGTAAGAGTAATAGGCTTAGAGGTCAGGGTAATCCCTAGTTTCATGAAATATTCATTCTCCATTCATTGAGCATTGGGCAGAAGATACACTGCAAGTGAAACCACTTCAGCACTTCCCTCTCCAGAACCAGAGAGAGAGAGAGAGAGAGAGAGAGAGAGAGAGAGAGAGAGAGAGAGATAGATCTATTAAATACCCTATTAGTCATGGTAAGATTGTACAACCTCCTTGCGCTGTAGCCTCGGAGTGTTATCTAATTGGTTTTCTTTATTTTGAGAAGCAAGAACCGTGTGGAGCTCAACTGTACTTTTACTAGCTCATTTGTGTCTTATCAGACACAAATTTTAGATCATTTAACGTTTTGTCAGAAATAGAACAAAAAATTAGGAGGGGGAGAGGAGAAAAGCAGGAGAAAAGTGAACTCTTCACCTGAGACAAAAGAGAAAGACATTGGGGGAGGGAAGGCCCCAAGAGTTTTGATGGTCTGGATCAAAATGCTGAACAGAACAGAAATATGTATGCACATTATTCAGAGAAAGGCATGTGTGTACTTTTTTAATGCGAAGCCTATTTGCTACTGTGGATTTCCTTGACAAATTCCTGTCTTTTTTATCACAGGGGGAACACAAAGTAGATTTGTACTGTTGTTGTTGTTGTTATACTTACACTGTCTGTCTTTCTTTCCATATGTCAATAAATCTCTTGGATTTTCTCCTTGGAGCTGATGTTTTATTTTAGGACTTTGTGAGAATGACATGTGATGGCAAACTGGATTTGAGTGGCACAGATGAAAACGTAGTTGATAAGGCAAATACTGTCTGATCGTTACACTACCTTGCTTGGCCACGTGCGTCTCTTACTTCCTAGTAATAAGAATGTAATTTTTTTAATAATAAAAAAAATAGAGTTAGTTTCAGGTGGCTTGTATTTTTGGGCACAGATGAAAACGTAGTTGATGAGGCAAATACTGTCTGATCGTTACACTACCTTGCTTGGCCACTACCTTGCTTATTACTTCCTAGTAATAAGAATGTACTTTTTTAATTAAAAAAAATATTAGAGTTAGTTTCAGGTTGCTTATATTTTTAAAGAATGGAGTCCATTTTTTAATGTTGGAATTAAAGCTAGTTGTATTAGGAAATCTGTCTGATAGTTGTTTCCATTGGTTTCAGTGGGGGAAAAAACCTTTTCAAAATATAACCCCCTGATCCAACATGCACATAACTGGTATGCAATCTTTAGCAATACATCCCTTACCAAAGGCATACTCTTTTCCAGATTTCAGATAGATAGGACAAAGTGAACCTATTCTACGTTTTGCCTTTCATGGCCCTTCCTGCCTCCCACTGCCTAGGGAAATTAAACTAGACAGTATGACATCAGAAAAAATGGAAAACTTCTGAACCAAGCATTTTAAAACCATTGAATCCCTCTGTTCATGTAGCCTCAAGCACTTGCTTCCTAATTTGCATCCACTCACTGGGTGCCTATCTTTATAGAAAACAAACTGGGCAGAAGAGCCTATTTATATAGAGCACACTGCGCATGCCAGGCCAAGCCTGGGAACCAGTGGGAGGACTGGGGTGAGGAGATGTATCTGGGGGGCAGGTGTTTTTTTGGGGGGGTAGCTCTAGAAATGTCTGGAAATTATATGGTAGAATTATAGCGTTTTCAGCAATTCCTAAAGCTACGCATTGTCACTTCTGGGTTGCACCCGGAAGTGATGTGCTGGTGCGGAGACTGGCAGTGTTGTTATTTTCTTCTGCTTTCACTTAGAGTGGTGGCAGACAGCGGCAGTGGGAGGCAAAAAGCATCTCACTATAATGTGAGGCCTGGCAGCCCTAGCTCATACTACTGAATCCCTCTGTTCATTTAACGTATGCACTCAAATCACTGATGATAGACATGGGATTCAGATTTGACTTTGGATCAAATATTCTGATTTCCTTCCTTTAAAATCCATATCTAAAAATTCTGGCAGATCCATGACAATCAACTGTGATAGATGAAAGGAACAGTATGTAATATTCTTGAGTGCCAAATGCACGGGGGGTGGGGGGTGGCGGAGGAACAACAGGGTATAACCATCAGCATCCTGACTTGCCTGCAAACTTCCCAAACTTATCTGGCCTGACTATGCTGGAAACAGATATTGTACTGCCCAAACCTTGATCTGATTCAGCTAGATAGTCCTAGTGTTTGTTTTTTCATCAGAGGCCTTTAACTTGGTGGTTATTCTTTCCCTGTGCTCTGAAGCAGTCTAACTTCTCCATTCGTAAGGGCACAGCAGGAAGTCTAGCTATTTATTTGTGGCTGGCTGAATGATGCGGGGCTCAAAGAGTAAAAAATAAAAGGTATTTCTTCTGTGACAGATGGTTGATTTTCCTTGCAGTTTATGTGGGCTGGGATACTCTGAGGGATTTGCTTTTTCCCAGGTAGGCTAGAAGTGGCGTTGTGAAAGGAATTAGAAGTTTTTCTGTTTTGTATAAACTATTACAGTGCCTGCAGCTTGGGACTTGTGATGTTCAAAAATACAGAAATAGAAATGACTGAAATGTTTTGATAATTATTTCTTTCTAAATTTTGACAGGTTCATAATCCAGATCTGAATTTCCTACGCTCTTGATAATTAGTTCAAATTGCTTCCCTCCTGTACTTCTCCCCCACCATATGTGAATGTGGTTCTGATTCTACATCTTGGAAGGTTTCTTTCTGTTTTGTCATAGCCCAGCAAGATCAAGATCACTCCAGCACTAGAGAAGCCTTGTTGTTTACTATCCTCCAGACAGTGCAATCTGCCCTTCCTTTTCCCTCTCCAAATAAATCCTTTTACAGTGTTAAGCAAGGACAAGTATGCCTGTGTGTATGAGGCCGTATATGTCACCTGATGCATACAGATGGCTTATTAACCAATTAATTTGTTGAACTAAATTGGCTAAATCATAGCAAATGACACCCGATCACCATACAAGAGCAGAAATGGATTGGAATAAGTGTTTCTTAAATGCTACCCTCACTCGTTTGAGGAGAGAAAAGGATGAGATACAAGAGGGGGCCCAGGAAGGAGGGGGTATGTAGTTGACGTTGGCCAGAATGTGTGTGTGTGGGACTGTATCCGTGGGTTGATTTCTCTGGAAATGGGAAGATTAGGATTATTTGTTAATTTAAATGTATGTCCCATGACATTTCAAAGGTAAGTCAATTCTCTAATTAAAATTCCAGCTTATAATGTCCAGTCGGGCTAGATAATTGAGCTCAAATCTTTTCTCACTTAGCCCAAGAGTTCTGCTATGGAGATATGCTGAGTAGTCACTATTTCATTGGAAGGCAGTAGATACAATAAATGAAATTTCTGTTTCAGAGAAAAATCAGATGCTCTGAAATGGAACACATTGCTTAGAATGTACTGTCTACTTTATTATCCATTTAATAGGCTGAATAGTATGGTGTGACCATTAGTCCAAGCCATAGGAAACCAGATGAATAAACTTACACGAAGAATTATTCAACCAGGGTTGAAATGATGTTTGTTAACTTACTTGAATGCCTACCTAATAATCTTTCAGGTTACTGAGATCTGATTCCCTCTCATCCCAGGGGATCTGAAAATGTAAACAAGCTGTTCCTGTTACCTTTGCTTCTTCAGTACAGTATGTTAATATTTAGTTACTCTTGCCTTTCTCCCCAGAGGGGGCCCAAAGTGGCTTACTTCTTTCTCCTATCCTCCATTTTATCCTCATAATGACCCTGTGAGTTAGGTTAGTGTGTGAGAGTGGCCCAAGTGCATCCAGAGAGCTTCCATGGCAGAGTCGGGATTTGAACCTTCGTCTCCAAGAACCTAGTCTGACACTCTAACTGCTACAGTACACAAGCTCATTCTCTCAACCGTCCCTCTCTTCCCTTTATTCCTGAATTTGCAAGTTTGTGCTTTACCTTTTATAAGTCCCCATCACCACATCCAGCCTTCTTAGGGGTATTTATGCAACACTGACACACAGAGCATGTTGTTCCCCAGGACATTAATGTAAGCCACAGTACATCCACTAATATCAGATGATTAACAATCACTGATGCTGCTATTTGTAATACCTGGCAATATCTCTAGTATTATTCTCTCTGCATTAGCTGTATGCTGTGGCCTTGCAAACCATTCTGGGAGAGGACCCTGGGTAGCAAGTGGAATCGTTCTTAGCAATTGTGTGTGTTTGTGTGTATCTGTGAGAATGTTTATGCAAGCAAACAAAAAGGTCTCACAACCTGAAAAAAATGTATAGTGCTGCTGGAGAATATGCCCCTTGTCAGCTTTTCCTTTGTGTACAACAGTGGTTCTGATGTGCACAGTGATGGAGAACATTCGTGCTAACATGCAATACAATCCCATCAGTTTGGTGTCTGTGAATTGCTATCAGGGAGGATAGGAGCCTCATTGGGGTGCAATGCTGTAGAGACCATCCTCCAAAGCATCCATTTTCTCAATGGGAACTGATCTCTGTAGTCTGGACATGAGCTGTCATTCTGGAGGATCCCCAGGTCCCACCTGGAAGCTGGCATTCCTACCTTTTCCTGATGCAGACCTCGGATTTGGCTCTAGATGCTGTTTCTGAGGGTCTCCTGTCCTCCACTAGCAGCACATGAGGGAGATCAGTGGGCTGTAGTCTGAGTTGGGAGGCAGGAACAATCTGTTCCACTGACAACAGAGGGAAGGACTGTGACTCAGTGGTAGAGCCTCTCCTTGCCATGCAGAGGGTTCCAGGTTCAATCCCAAGCACTTCAAGTTAAAAGAATCAGTGAAGAGGTGATGTGAAAGACCTTGATCTGAGACTATGGAGAGTCACTGCCAGTCTGAGAGTAGACAGTACTAGCTTTCATGGACTAATGGTCTGCTTCAGTATAAGGCACCTACAAGTGTTCATGTGACAAAAGTGCCTTGTGTGAGCAGAAAATTTAATCTAGATCCAACCCCCTTGACTGAAACCCAAATTTGTTTCCCAGTGGTATCAGTTGGTTCAGCCACCAGAAGAGGGGGCAATTGTTGCCATTTCCCTCCTTGCAATGCTGCCCCCTGGCTTGGGGATAAAGTAGACGTCTACAGTAGGATGGGCGAATTTGGCAAAAATCACCCACCCCTTTTGTCTGGTGGATTATTATCTTTGGATCCAACCCTCTCTTCCCAGGGCTAAACTTACATTGGTGAAACATAACCAACAAACATTTATTGCAGGCTGTATCTTGGTTGTCTATTGGGATGAGTTCAAATCCCTGTATTCCTGAGATGATGATGATGATGTCTGAAACTAAATCCTGCCTGAATGCGAGGAGTTTATCAAGTAAATCCAAAATGCTGCAAAAGTGCAGTAAAATAGCTTCAGTTTAGCAGGACTGATATGAACTGTGCTGCCATAAAGCATTACTGTTGAAAAATACTTTTTTAAAAATGATACATTTAAATTGTAGGTAAACAGGGGAAGGACTCTGAGACAGTTGAGTATGAGGGAAAAGGAATGATTGTGGGTGATGAGAGAAGGAATTATCCTAAAATGACTGTCTGCAGGGCTTTTTTCATAGAAAAAGCCCAGCAGGAACTCATTAGCATAATAGGCCACACCTGACAGCAGAAATCCATTAGCATATTAGGCCACACCCCTGACAGCCCAGTTCATTAGCATATTAGGCCACACCCCTGACATTCCAGTTCATTAGCATATTAGGCCACACCCATGCCTTCCCTTTGGCTTGCCCGGGCACCCTGTGGCTGCGGGGAGCTCGGGCAAGCCAGCCCGCGTACAGGCCGGGGAAGGCACGGGGAGGCATTTAAATGCCTCCCTGATCCTTCCAGGGCTCTCCTGACCCACCTGCCTCGGAGTCACATGGGGGGGGGGTCCGCTCTCCAGGCCTTCCCTCTGTAGCCACGCATGCAGAGGTTTTGGCTGTAGTGGGGTGGCGAACTCTGAAGCTAGCCGGAACTCCGTTCCCGTGCGTTCCTGCCCAAAAATAGCTCCGACTGTCTGTCTCTTTGACTACTTAATTCAAACTGTATAGAGACCATGTCACTCTTATGAAAATGACACATGCAGCCTTTTTGTATGCCTCTTCTGTGGAGGTTGAAAGCAGATGGAGGGAAACTGGCATCAGATTCTGCTTCTGAGCTGTGCACTTTCACTTTAAGAGGTGCATAAGTCTTATCAGTAGATGGTTTTATTGGCTTTTATCCCACCCTCCTCAGGCTCTACCCCCCAAATCTCCCAACCTGGAGCTGGCAACCCTATCTGTAATGGATGGTTAAGTAGATTAGACACTACAAATAACTTTTTCCTTACTCTAATGTAAAAAAGAAGGCGGAGGAGAAGAAGAATCATAGAATCATAGAGTTGGAAGGGACCTCCAAGAAGAATGATGGAAAGAGAATGTGTATATATTTGGCAACTAGCATGCTGGGTAGATCCATCCCAAATCAAGCGCTGAAGTAGCAGATCCAGGGACTGCTGCCTCTCCCAGCACATAGTCTGCTCCCTTCCTCTCAGCCCCCCTCCCCCAGCCATCGCTCAGGCACTCAAGACCAGGGATTGGTTGTTTATGTTTGACTTTGGTCTGCTGTTTGGCAGGTTGCCGCTACAGGCTCACAGCCGGCTTCTGGGTCAGTAGGTCAGCTGGCAGCCTTCCTTGTATTTGACTTGTCATGTGGCCGTTGGTGGGTGACTCCTGGTGTCTATATTAGCATTTGGAGAAAAGACAGTTATCAATACTTTTGAGTCTATATCAGCCCAAACAAATTACCCTGGATGGACTTTCCAGTCTCAAATAGCACATGCAACCTGACAGAAATTTTGATAGGCTAATTGCTTAATTCTTTTAAAAAAATGAAAGGATGTTTTTGCATCTGAGTCATGGAATTTTGGGTGGTTGCAAATAGGATGTCTGAAGGTGCATTATATAAATGGGGCTTGGCCCAGGGTGGTAGCAGCAGTGGCAGCACAGAGTGTGTGAAGGCAGCCTCTTGCCATCTTTGCAGCACTGTTGCACTCTTCCCTGGACACATCTAGCTACGGCAAGGACAGGGCTAGGCTTCCTCCCTATCCTTCGTGCCCCTGATTTGTATCCTGGAGGGCATTTGGGGATGCTGCAGGAGGAGGAGGAGGCAGGGGCATCGTGCATAAATCCTTGTGCCCATAGAAACGATAGTCTGAATTCAAGACCCTGAGAGAGGGCCTTGGACCTAAGCAGTGGCAGGGATGTGAGGAGCCTCCTCCCCCTAGGTGCCGCTGCTGCTACTGGGAATCGGGGCAGGCTAGAGATGAATGCTTTGCACTTTATATTGCTACCAGGGCCCCTACTGTGGCATGAGGCCTCCCACCAGCTGCTGTTCTGCTTCATGTGGGAGAAATTTTCTTTAAAAATTAGCATGCTGCACACTGCTTACATCACTTCCAAGGAAACCTGAATGAGGTGTAGGGTAATTCTAGTAATCACCAGGAAAAGCTATAGTTTTACCATAGAGTTTCTGGTGAGTCCTGGACTTACCTTATGTCACTTCTGGGGAAACCCCAGAAGTGACATAATGCCCTACAGGTCATTGCATTCCCCTCGCCCAATGTTCCCATCACAATGTCTCCTGATGGCATGACCTGGAAACCCTAGCGTTTTGACATCTCCCGACAGCCTCTGTTATCAGCTGCTTCTCCCCTCCTCATCTGTAACTTAGAGATTTTGCAGAAGCTCCCCTCCATCCTGATCATTAGGGGTGGAGCAGGGCTTTTCAAAGATAGTTGAGCCCCTTTCCAGTTATTACTGGGGGGAGGGGGGAGGGCCAGCAAGCCAACTGGCAAGGAGCCAAAGGGGAGGCTGAGAAGAACCCAGGGGGCCATCTGGGCCACAGTCATTATGCTCCATCATCATCATGCTGGAGCAGGTGACTGCTTGTGCTCATTGGGCTATAAGCTGGCTCTGAAATATGACCTGCCCGCATACTTCAGCTGTGGAGTTTACAGTCTTTCCAGCAGAATGTGGTAGTGGGATAAACTGCCTTTATTACTTACCTTTATTAACCTTTATTACTCCCTTTATTAACCTCTGCATGGTCTAAGTATGCCCATAGCATAACTCTTCCTTCCTTCTCAAGACTTTTTATACCAAGTTCTTCATTTAAGACCTTGTCTGCAGATGAAGCAAAATGAGGTGGCAGAATTCTGAGGGGGTAGAGCACGGCTGATTATACTGTTGGTAAATGCTGTTTTCAAAAGCTCCTCTGTCTAAGCTAATTATCTGCAACAACAACAAAAAAGAGAGTAGCCCATCCAATCTGTTCCTTGCAATGCTAGCTTTCCTTGCGGTACAGTCCACTCTGTGATCTCATGACTCTACCACCTGCTGGTTCTTCCACTGACCAGGACTTCGTCTATTCAGTTTAAGTCCCATGGCTTAGGGACATTTCTCTGCAGATTCTGAAAAATCCAAGCACATCTCACTTTGCAATGTCAGGGACCTTTTGTTTTATTTTCTTGGGTTGAGACTGTGTGTGTATTAATTTACAGCTCTGTTCTGGCATGGAGTCTTCTAATCTGTGTTAGGAAACCAAGAGAGAGAGGACCCAGAAAGACACTGTGCAGTTGAGAGAGAGTGAACATAGATTTATGTTTAAAACGTGTCCCCCAGTGCACTATAGCTCCTTGTTCAGCATTAGCAGACAGTGTCATTCCCTATAAATCTCTCTTTATAGTCACTTGGTAGTTGCTGTCTCCTACTCTTGGCAGCTGCATCTCAAAATGGCTTCAATTACTGGAGCTACCTCTTGGGAGTCCTATGGTCATTGCAGTCTCAGCAGCCCCTCTTCATACCCACCAGACATCAGTGCACCTGTGGCTCCTGCACTTCAGCTGTTGCCAGAGGAGGTGTCAAACTATGTGCTTCTTTTTGACTAAACCTTTGACTTTATGGGAGGCCACACATGTGTCACCTGCATCAGGAGTGATTGCTGACAAACTGTCAAAGCTGCCTTTCTGGGATGCATGGAAACATTTGCGCTCATGAAAGGAAAGTCTGAGGAGAGGGTTTTTGTTTTTGTTTTTTAGAGCAAAATGTAGCCAAAGGTATGGAAGAAAAGAAGCCACCTTGCTTAGAGACAAACCTGTGCTTACTTGCCCTTGGGCCTACTTGAACTGCTGCTGTCTCTGAATTCACCCTGACCTGGATACCCAGGCTAGCCTGATCTTGTCAGATTTCGGAAGCTAGGCAGTGTCAGCCCTCCTTAGCACTTGGATGGGAGGCCCCCAAGGAAGTCCAGGATTACTACACAGAGGCAGGCAATGGCAAACCACCTCTGTTCATTTCTTACCTTGGAAACCATAGGGTCACCATAAATCAGCTGAGACATGTGACATTTTCCACCCTCATCTCAGATCCCATGGAGATCAAATAATGTAGAGCCACAGACAAATATAACTATTGTTTACAGAAATATTAAGAATTTCCAGGACTACATGACCTATGTAGCAATGCATACTGGGAGGTGATTAATCCTCTTCCAGCTCAGGGCAAGCAATATCTCCTTTGTATATGTACCTCCGTTTTCATAGTTCTCTGGCCAAATACTAACTCTCTTCATTGGTCATGTTAAGAGGCTTAGATCATAGACACCATTCTTATGAAATGGTGTGAAGTATTCTGAGTTGAGTTTAAGCCATTATTGTAGTGGAAGCTGAAATCAGACTTTTTCTTTAAATGTCTGTTGAGATCTAAAAGAACAGTCTTTCTTTTCTGTCCTCCCTCCCCAGTTCTTTCATATCTTCTCTTCAGGAGATTTCCAGTGAGCTGGAGATCTTGCGTGGCTACAAAAACACTTTATTATTTGTATATGGCTTGCACTTCAGGCTGAGAGAAATGGCAGAATGTGATAAGACAAGATAAATATATTTTTTAAATTTTTTCCAGGGGTAAAAAGGGCTGAAGAAACTGGCTGTGTCTTTTGTGGCAGTGTGACTACCTGTGGTGGATGACAAAAAAAGGACCCTAGAAATTCAAACTGGCACCAAAAAGTTTCCATTACTTTCTGAATTCTGTGATTACCCTTAGATCTCCAGTTGTTCCTTGTTAGATCAAACTATGGAATGTTGCAGAAAGGTGTATTTTGCATACCTTTCACCTTCTCCGGAAGAAACTGCAAGGAATAGTATCTATGGGAGTCATAGTCCAGTGTTCCCTTATCCCTATTTTTATTTGAAAATTCATATTTATATGCCCATAAAGTTGGCACAAAGCTTTCTGAGAAACCAAAGCTCAGTGGCAAGATTTGACCTTCTTATACATGCTATGCAAGGGCTGCTTCCACACCAGGGTGATTTTCTGTGGGAGTCTGGTTGCTGAGGGAGATTCTGTATGAAATTGCCCTTGAAACAGAGATTCCAGAAAGCCCAGGGGAATCCATTTTCTTTCCATTTTTACCAGTAGTTTTCCTTTTTCACTTGAAGTACATTGAAATCCCCCCCCCTGCACTGGTTGTGTTCTGAGGATTCCATGGCCACCCTGTTTGTTTATTTATTTGTTTTATTTTGAAGAGCATGGGTAACTCACTTCTTACATACATAGGTAAGTGCTGACAAGTTGCAACTGACTTATGGCAGCAAAAAGCTTTCAATGCAAGTGAGAAGCAGATGTGGTTTGTCATTGCCTTCCCCTGCAGAATCTTCCTTGGTGATTTCCCAGCCAAGTAAGAACTAGGGCTGCCAAGTGGGGGCAGGTGGTGGGTAAACCCCCACTTTGGAGGCCCGATTTCCGCCACCGCGGAATCGGGCCCCGGGGGGAACTCCGCCCCCCGAAGCGCAGCATGGCTGCGTCACCAGAGGTGACACAACCACATCGATCACGTTGGAGGCGTGGCCCCAATCGTTGCTACAAAAACTCTTTAGTATTTGTATATGGCTTGCACTTCAGGCTGAGAGAAATGGCAGAATGTGATAAGACAAGATAAATATATTTTTTAATCAGAGGAGAGCTCTCGGAGCCCGGCGACGCTCCCCCGCCGGTAAGAAGATTCAACTTGGCAACCCTAGTAAGAACATAAGAGAATCCATGTTGGATCAGGCCAATGGCCCATCCAGTCCAACACTCTGCGTCACAAAGCCCAGGTGCCATCAGGAGGTCCACCAGCAGGGCCAGAACTCCAGAAGCCCTCCCACTGACCCTCCCAAGCACTCATCCTGCTTAGCTTCTGAGAACTAACAAGACTGGGCTATACCATGTTGCCTTCCCTCCCACAGATTCTTAAAATGGTGACATTTAAGGGAGGAAAAAACCCTCCCCCACAAAACGGCACGAATTTACGAATCAAGATTTTAAGTTATCCCAATGTCCCTGTGAGGTAGGTTAAGTTACAATAATGTGAATGAATGGGTCACTGGGTGATACATACCAAAAACGAGCAGCATTTACAGTCCCATATAAAAGCCCACTGAGACCTTGGAAGATCTACATTGGTTGTTGTATACCTGGGACTATAAAACAGATATATATTAAGCCATAATATAGGGCTGCATTTTACAGGAATAGTTCATAAACTCTGCAGTATAAAGCCCCATTTTAGATCAGACCAGTGGTCTATCTAGTCCAACATCCTGTTTCACGCAGTGGTCGACCAGTTTCCTTGAAGGGCCAAACAGACATGGCATACAATCCAAGGCCCTTCCTTGATGTTGCCTCTTAGTAGTGGTATTCAGATGATTGCTGCCTCTGTTGAATAAAAACACCACTTTAAAAGCCATTCATGCTTGTTGCCATCCTATGTCCACTTGCAGTGAATCCCACAATTTAATTACCCCTTGAGTAAGTAAATATTTCCTTTTGTCATCCTGAACCTATGGCCAACAACCATATCGGGTGCCCCATGCATTCTAGTAATATGGGAGAAGGAGAAAAAGCTTCCTCTGTCCCCTTTCTCTACCCCATTCATAATATTATAAGCCTCTATCAATCCCCCTCCCAACGTACTGCATTTCCTACTGTTTATAACTAGCTCTAAGTATAATTTTTAAAAGACTTTGAGAGAAAAAATCATTTCAATTTGGAAAATATATGTGTTCCCCAAATCCATCTATGCCCTGTAAAGGTAAGTAACCATTCTGCCTTTATGGCACCAGAGTGTGGCTGAGTAGCATCCCATTCACTGGTTACAGGTCCAGCGAGGCCTGTATTAACAGCAAGTCATTCCAAAAGGAGGTTCTGCAAGGATGATCAGCTCCTTTGTTATTGGACCAGAGAGACTATACAACAGCCACATACAGCCTATGAAGGTAGTGTCAGAGGATGATATGCGCCAATCATCCCTTATGTGGATATATCAGCATTTGTGACAGAGAAAGATTTGACTGAGAATTGCCATTCTGGGGATCAAATGCCATCAAGGTTAATATGGGGGAAAATATTTCTCCAGCCTCTCCACAGCTGCTATAAGGCTTATGAATACTTTGAGCAAACAAAAACAATATCTGTCTTTTTCTTTTCTTGCATAGGAATCTTCATTGTTTAACACAAATCACCAGGGTTGAGCCAGGGAAAATTAATCATGGCTAAATTCTACTGAGACTGGATCGACATATTTTCGATTGTGGCCCTATCATAGTTATTCACCTCTTGGGTTTTCCTGTTCACACAGGTAGAGAGAACAGGAATCTTGAAGGCCCATTAGTATCTAGGGAAAAGCCAGATTTGCATTCCCTACTGGTGAATAGCCCATTTCCCTTCTTGGTTATCTACATTGTAAACAAGCTAATTAAAAACTTAGAGGACAGAAAAAGGAAAAAAAAACTCAAAGGGGGGAAATGGATCAATTGACAAATTGAAATGTCATTTCCCAGCCTGCAGCTGGATCCTGCGCCGTCTCCTCACTGTCTCTCTTTTTTAGCCTTTTGTATTTTGATTTGGTTATAAAAGCTGCAGCGTAATTGAAACTGACATCAGAATCAAACAGTGTGACCTTGTCGGGTTTGTTCCAGGACTGCAACGCAATCCACTTGGGGTGAGGGGAAATAAAAGGTAGGGGGAGGGGGGGAACAAGTGAGCAAGTGGCAAGGCTCCCCAGACAATCACCCTGCTTATATGTGTGCGTGTTTTAAAGGGCCTCTGTGCCACACGTCTGTACTTTTGTGAAGCAGCCTGGCATATGCGGTGGAGGCGTCTGTGTGTGTGTATGATTGCATGCACAAACTGGAGTGTACATAGGAAAGAGGCACATGACAGCAGGGGGAAGGGCTGCAGAGCATACCCAAGGCTTTTGCACAGAAGCTAGTGCATAAAGATGCTGTGGGAATGTAGCTGACTGAAAGTGCCAGTCTGGATGATTGGTGCCAGTTTGGAGGAGGTAAATGAACATGATGGGAGATAAGAAAAACAAGGGGGCTGAAAGCCATTATCTCTGTGATCTAATGGGGGCTGATAACAGCGCCATCTGCTTTCCTAGTCCCCTTGCTTTGAGGTTTGCCAGTACTTCTGATTTGCACTTCTTGCTATTCCAGTCCGGAGAACCCCCAAATCCAGGTCTGCCAGTGCTCCTAAATCCTGGAAGGAATGCCCGATGCACCTGCCAAACGGCTTGTATTCTAAGAGTGTGCCACAGAGATGTGCCTGAGCTCAGTCTCCCAAACTCACTTCATCGAGCCAAGTGCTCCTATGTGTTGGGATCCTTTGGAAGGATGAATCTTGTAGCAGGTGTTTGCTACGTCTTGCCTGTCCCCAAAGTAGGCCTGAGTGCAGACCTCTTATGGTGCATGCCTATGTTTCAAGCACTGGAAAACTGAGCAGAGAGCTCTTGACAAATGAAAACAGCTTGGGGGGAAATCTGTGAACCTTTAGTTCAGTCCCATTGAAATACTGGCTTTTTCAAATTGTATCACATTGAAGTGTGGTGGAGAGAGGAAAGAGAGAGAGAGAGAGAGAGAGAGAGAGAGAGAGAGAGAGAGAGGTAAGTTAAGGTAATCTTCAGAATTCTTTACCTAAGTGTTTGAGTCATAAGTAAGAATGGAGCAGTCATCTACAGGAATGATTTAAAACCATACCTCAACTGGGGTATTGCTACATAAAGCTGTCTTTGTACCTTTTCCTTGGCTTCCATGGCAGGAAATGAGCTAAGGGTTGTCAGTCTATTTTCCACTTCAGCATATAGGAATGCTTGGCCCTAGGAGATTTCTGTATTGCCATCTTTCAAGAGCTCTTTCTGATCTGAATGGTATGGTTTTTGGCCTACATGGTTTTGGGGTTTTTTGGTCAATTCTGCTCCCATACAGCTTCAATTTATCCCCTAATTTCTGCATGCATTTTTCAGCATTTAGCTTTTACTTTTTTCCCCTGTGTTTTTTTAGCTCTTTAGAGACCACTTTTACCCCAGTGTTTTTCTGGAAGCCAGTTCTGAGTCTGCTTTTCCCTAGTGTGTAATATTTCTATCATTTTTCATTGTCCTACCCACCTCCATCCCATTTTTTCAATGATTGGACTGTCATCATTGTTAAACCACTTCCTCTCCCCCTGAAGATGAGTGATTTCATTTTTTAAAATGGGCCTAAAATATCGATATATCACTGTGATATATCATTGAATAGTTTAAGCCAGTTCTCTAAATTCCCAACTTTTTTTTTTAAAGTAGATATTTAGCCCTTTCCCTTGTGGAGATATAAGGGAAAAGGCATATCTCAACAAGGGAAAGGAAAAAGAAGAAAGCTGGGAATTCAGAGAACCTGCTTAAACTATCATTTCAACACTACTGCAATATATCAAAGTTTTAGAGCCATTTCTTTTAAAAAAAATAAGGGGTATGTGCTGTGATGGCACTAATAATGCCACTGATTGTGACAGTTATTTAAGCCAATAAGAAAGAACACAAACTGACTGCACAACTGCAAAAATGCACAGGGAGGGCAGACATGTGGAAGAACCATACCCAAAATTATTCCAATCCTTATGGATTGATTTAAAAATAATCAGGAATAACTCAAGTATGCAGAAAAGGTCTTAGTTTGGCACCAAGCCAGTCGGGTACAGATTGCACAAGTCAGTGGACAATTTGCTCAGTTTGCACTGAAGCAGGGTTCAACACAGTCAGGCAATGAGTCCTACAACCTTTAGATTGAGATGAGTTAATTTTTCTTTCTGTTGACATATGCTCAGGAAAGGTGGGTATAGAATCATTCCTATCAATAAAGCAAGCCTTTAAAAAAATAGCATACCACAAGTGGCAACTATAAAGGTTTTTGAATTAATCTGTGTTAGGCTGAGGGCACACGGGCAGGAAAATGCCGGGGGGGAACATGGCTGTTTGCCCCAGGGCTAAAAAACGTGTGGTTGCGCGAGCAGACCTACCGTGGAGGTCCCGTGGAGGTCCCATGGTAGGGGGGAGGTGTAGATCACTCCACAGTCCTGCGGCGTGGCAAAGAAGTGGGGCGCGGGGCAAACGGGGTTGTTGTTTGTTTGTTTTTTAACTCAAATGTGCGCATGCTCCCTTGGGTGCTTGTGCGCATCTGTGGAGACTTTGGGGGGGAAAAAACTTTTTGCGAGGGGCCATGGGCGGGCACTGGAACTACCACCGGAACCCCAATCAGATGTTCGCCCTTGCCCCGCGGTTTCAGGAAACTAGTACCTCCGAGGTACTTGTTTTTTACCACACATTTTCCACGGGAAGCCTCGGGTTCGCCATGGGAGCTTGACGCTTCCCAGATGTGGCGGTGAGATCACGCCCGGAAAATCCGCCTATCTTCCGTCCCTCTAGCGTGCCTAATGCTCTGTCTGACTGCAGCCTAACTCCAGCAGCCTTCTCCATGACTGTCAAAGCAGCATATAAAGGACTAACTCATTTTGATTTCTCAGTTTTATGAGATAGGTTATGCTGAGAGTGATTAGGCATACAAAACGTTTTATTGCTGAGTGGCCATCTGAATTAGGGATACTTTTAAAATTTCCCCTTCATTAAAATTCTTTTTTTTAAAGACATGTTTCCCATTAAACAGATTAGGGGTTAATGGAATACATTGCAGATAAACATTCCATAACAATAGAGGAATGGTATTCGGGAAATCCATTCAATTTGAATCTAGGCCACTAGGGCCACTACTCTGCTTACTGTACCACACTGTCTCTTGAGGCAATCAAATTCAACCTACAATAGTGGAGGGTATTTTTTTTAATTTAGTTTTGGCAAACATTAAAGTTATGAAAAAGGATAGATTTATTGACAGTGGTAGTAGTTGGGCTTGATATGATTCATTTTCACCAAGTAATAAAGCCTGTTGGAGCAGGGAGAGTTTACTATTAATCACTGAAGATGCCTGGAATTTTTTTATTGATCTTTTATTTGCTGAGCTATATAAAATTAGATTTGATTTTATTGTGCTAAAAATTCAAATTGTGTAAAAAGAGCATGCAGAATCTCCATTTGCAAAAAGGTGTGAGTCAAGAAAATGTATGCACATTTACATATGGTACCCTCTCACTGAGCATACTTAATTAGGTTAGGCATGCTTGAGTATCCGAGGGTTTGGCTCTCATCCTCCTTGCTAGCCACCAGGAAGGAGCCAAGTTGATAAGCTATTCAGATGTGTCCATTTGCATAGTTCCTTGCACAACTGCAGTGCTTTTCACAGGAGCAACACTCCAATCTACTTCCACCTCCAATTTCTAAAAGCTCATAATTAAAAAGGGGAAAAAGTGTAACTGGAGATTTTGAACCAAAACTTACCACTAGGGTCTCTGTGTGTCTTTGATGTCTGCAGTAATTTATTATAATTACTGTGTAGTTGCAAAAAGCAATTAATGCAATTAATTAAGTAAATAAATCAATCAATCAAAATTAATTAATTAATTCATGCAATCTAGCCAATGCTGGTCATTTAAAGAAGGTATCTGACTGCTTAGGCACAAAGAAGGGACAAATTGCAAGTGATTTTTTTTTTTAATTTTACACTATAAGCAAGCATGTCAGTGACCCACCCCTTATTCAGGGGCATACCTGTCTCTATTGGCAATTGAGAAATTTTAGTTCTTTGACTGGCAAAAAGTCACCACAAGGTGCAACACCCTTCCTCTGCACAACAAATGACTACTGTGCAGGTCCAAAGCTGCTCATGATGACTGTGACAACAGCTGCTGTTTGCCAAGTGCATAATGAACGACATCAAGCAAGGTAAGTCCACAGGGTGATTGTGTTCATGTCACAATGGAAAGCATACCTGGAACTATTATGCCTGGAATCTCTGGGGTGGGTGGGGGATTACATCATTAACATGATATGGGACTTAACCAAGCTTCATGGCATCTGTTGTGCTGGCATTCCCACAGAGGCTGTCTAGGGTTGCCAGCCTCCAGGTGGAAGCTGCAGATCTCCTGGGATTATGACTGGCTTCCAGAGGAGGAAATGGCTGCTCTGGAGGGTGGACACTATGTGATTATACTCTGCTGAAGTCACTCCCTTATCCAAACCCTGCCCTCTCCAGGCTCCACCCCAATTCTCCAGGTATTTCCAAAGCAGGAGTTGGTAACCCTAGGCCATTCAGTTTGGACCAGGTCTACAGTGATGGTAGCAGGCATAGCCTGGCCTATTACCTTCTCCTGGCCACTGCCTATGCATAAACCCCATGCCTGTAGTTACTGTTGCTGCTGACTCTGTCTAAGCCAAATGGTCCTTCTGGTACTGACAGCACTGCTGGGGATTGGTTCACCTTGCTCCTGACTGTCAGCAGCCCTCCAGGGCAGAGGCCCACCAGGACCTTTAAATCAGCCCCAATATGCAGCTAGATGAAGAGCTGGGAATTGCATGGGTAGGTAAAGAGCTTGTATATCCTGACAGTAGTTCCCCTTTAAGTGGATTCTTTCACAGACTTAAACACAAAGACTGAGTGTTACACAAACTTGTATTTTGCTTAAGTGTACCATCTCTTATATGGTATTGCATGCTTAAGATATAGATATAGTGAAGTGCTGAACAGCATGACTATTTAAACCATATTCTTTATCTAAGAAAGTAGTCTCGGCAAAATCCCTATAAGGTAGATAGTTCAATATTATTATACCCATTTTGCAGATTTTAAAAAAAAAGTTCCAGAGATACTTCAATACTCATCTTAAATAAAATATTGGACAAAGTGAAGTCTGTAAAGAAGAGGACATAAATTCCTAGTGAGCCTCTCCCCTGGAAGTAAGAAAAGGTAGGAATACAATAAGATTTCCTGAAAGTATAAGTGGAACTTGTCCAAGAAATGTCAATGAATGACAAAATGTTTTATAATTATACAAACAAGAAGCAAACAAGAAGAGAACAAGAGAATTGCATTATAATGATGGAAAATAAATTAATGATGGCTTTGGCATAGTCCAAGCATATAATGCATGCTCTGACTTCACTTTAAATTGTATGGCATATTATCGAACACAGTTGTTCCAAAAGGATCATTGGGTAATTTAGGGATAAGTTGTGCACAAGTGGAACTTACTGCATCAGTATTAAACATTCAGAACACTTAATGGTTTCAGTCGTTCATATCTGTATATGCCTCCATGAGCACAGAATCACAGACAATGGGATATTATAGAGGACCAGATTATTCCTATGGGGATGTACATTTTTCCATTTCCTTTTCCTGTGGGTAGGAGATAAGCCAAATCTGAGAAAGCGGTAATGCCATACCTTGAACCAACAGGCACATGAAATAAAACAGCTAAAAATAATTTAAAAACCCAATTTCATTAAATACATTAAAATAATTGTAATAGCTAACTAGAGAGCACAAATTAGAAAGAATAAATTCAGTGCTAGAATTCTTCCACACTGGCATAGCCATCCTAAGCAGAATTACAGCCTCCTGAGAACCAAAGTAGAAGTGACAGCATCCTCATGTCTGAAACAGGTGGTTAAAAATGTTGTTAGTGTAGTACACCTTTCCAAATGCCAAAAGGTGCCCCTCAGCAGCTGTTTCAGTACTTGAAAAGGTGCAGAGGGAAATAAGAATGCCTCAGCCTGGTGCACTGTGGGTCCAATCAGGACCAGGCTCTCACAGCTGGTTTGTGGTCTGTTTGCCCGATCCACACATTCACAGTTTGTTTGTTTTTTGTTTTGTTTTTAATCCCCTGAAACAGGGTAGCTTTATTACTTTTTTGTTACACCTATACACTACAGAAAAGAAAAAAGGGAGGGAAAGTTACCCCAGGAAAAAAAGGACAGTAAATAAAAACCCACACTATAACTAAAACCCCAAGAGAGAGGGTTCTAATCAGTTAGTATTCTGTTAGTATTTAAAACGAAAAACTTTTCGTTTGAGTCAATGTATTCGGAAATTAGTGAGTTCATATTAGTAATAGTCTCTTCTTCTTCTTCTACGTGCGTTCAGAGTTCTTTCATCATCATCGCTGTTTGCAGGACTTTTAATATTTTAAAGAGTTACTTTGGTTTTCTCAGTCGTAAGTCATATGTTTCCTTGGCCTCAGCACTCGTTGCACCTGGGTCTCCATCTCCGTCTTCTATGGTTTCTGCGCCTCCCCCTCCTTCTTGCTGTTCTTCTTCCTTCGATCCGAAAAACCGCTTCAACCATTCTTCTGCTTTGAACACCGAGTCCAGTTTTTCCCTTTTATCTCTGTACTTGAACAAGACCCCTTCCGGAAAAATCCAGGAATATGGAATTTGGTTGATTTGCAGCGTTGAAATCAACTCTTTGTAGGCTTTTCGCTTTTCTCGAACCTCAAATGGAACATCTTTTAAAATTCCACACATTCACAGTTTTGACAGACTGCCCACAGACCACCTTTTTTAAAGGTGGTCCATTTGGTCCATTGGAGCAATCAAATTTAAATTCCTCCTGAGCTCACTTGTGTTGCCCCCACCACAGCAGCATGACCAGGAAGTGGCCTTCTTCTTCTTCTTCTAATTGAAATTTTATTGTAAGTAGTACAAGCAGTACATTTAAAATACAACCTAGATAAAACAGAGAATACACAGAAATAACAAGTTAATCACAAACTGTAAAAGAGAGCAAATTAGTCTAATCCTATCTATCACCGTCAGTCTGTGGAATTCTGATAAAGTGATTATATTGAATGCGGTATGTTGCAAACTATTGTAATTATTAACATTAAATGTTGCTTATAGATATAGCCATTTGAGATATATTTGTTTTGAGGGGAGAAAGTCTTGTGTGGGGATGTAATCTAGTACTAGAGCCCAAATGCTTACAAATTTGCACCACATCATGGACCTCATGAACCATGAACTGGTTTGTAAACTGGGAAAGTCCATGGAAGTTCGTGGTTCATGAAACTCACAAACCACGAACCTCTATTTTTCCAGTCCGTGCCAATCCCTAGGTGTAAACATGGGTTGGGGAAGGGTATTGAGACCCCATGGTAATTTTTCCCTTCCCCTTGTGATAGTGGTAGATATTGTGATAGTTCAATTATAAATATTCCACTGCTTTAATAAATTAAAATGGAGGAAGAGCATATGGCACCCACATATGAATCTGCCTTATACTGAATCAGACCCTTGGTCCACCAAGGTCGGTATTATCTACTCATACTGGAAACAGCTCTCTAAGGTCTCAGGTTAAGGTCTTTCACATCACCCACTGATATTTTCAGCTGGAGGTGTCAGGGATTGAACCTGGGACTTTCTACTACTGAGCAACAGTCCTCCCCTGTCCTTCATTTCAGTGTCAGCCCAGTACAGTTTAATTATCAATGAAAAGTTGGGCTGGGATTAATTTTATCACTGTTAGTGAAATTATCAACGGGCAGGAAACTGCGGGGGAGAAGCGTGGCTGTTTGCCCTGGGGCAAACTACTGCACAGTTACTCGTCAGACCTCCCGTGGAGGTCCTGTGGAGGTACCGTGGAGGTTCCATGGCAAGGGAGAGGTGCTGATCACAGGACAAGCCGGCGCGCAACGAAGAAGCGCGCGCCGCGGCAAACTGGTTTTTTTTGTGTGTGTACACAACGAATGTGCATGCTCCGTTGGGTGCGTGTGCGCATCCACAGAGACATGAACAAAAAAAACCCACCTTATTTGCAAGGGGACATGGGCGGGCGCCGGATGCCACCGGAAACGCGATCAGACACCCGCCCTTGCCCCGCAGTTTCCGGAAACTAGTACCTCCGAGGTACTAGTTTTTTGCCACACAGTTTCGGCTGGAAGCCTCGATTGAGCCACGGGAGCGCTGCGCTTCCCAGATGTGCTGGTGAGATCGCGCCCGGAAACTCCGCCTGTTTTCCGTCTCACTTGTGTGGCTTCTGTTACGTGTGACCGCAGCCATAGTTTATTTAAGATGGTTCAATTTATAGGTAATATATCACAGTACAGACAAATGTTCTGTGGCCAGTATAAGCCAATTTACCATGATAGGTCAAGAATCAGGGGAGCAGCCAGTAGCATTCCTTCACCAGCTAGAATCAGTTATGATCCTCTGTCCAAAACAAAAGTCATGCAAAAGGGCAAATGGCCAAAAACAACAACAACAACAATATCAATGGATCTGAATCAACAAAGATGTCTTTTGAAATTCTAACCACCTTAGCCTATAGTCTGCCAAATATTGGTCTGGAATTCCAATTAGAGATTAACATGAACTGGCTCACAAACTAAAGTTAGTGAGAAATTTTGGCTGATTTGTGATTCCTAAAGTGAAGTTCACTGCAGGTCAACCATCATGGACTTTCCATGAATTTTCCAGCTGTTTGTGGTAGTTTGTGAATGGATACATTTCTAGACAGACTGTCTTCTCTCAATCTGTTTACCAAATGTCAAAGCAACATAACCTGGAGATCATGTAGAGGAGCATCTGGGGGACATCCCCTGCGACTTTGATGTCTCTAGCTTGCACGGGATCCATTCTACACACTCCTGAACCTGTGTCTGTCAAAATGACTGCCTGTCAATGACATGCAGTCATTTCCCCAGAAATGACTTTCCTAAGGGCACCTTCTGTGGGGGCTGTAATTTGGACCCTGTAAATCCAATCCTCACTAAATTTAGAGGGCAGGTAGAGGAGAGTCAGCCAGAGATCCTCTGTGAGTTTGATGTCTCTAGCATGCCAAGAGGCCATTCTATTGAGTCCCAAATGGAACTGGTTCATTTAGCCTCTAAATGTGACAGTTTGTGGTTCATGAACCAGGCATGTCATGAACCACAAATCAAACTGAACTGCATTTTTCTGGTTCATGCCCATCCCTAATTGCAGTTCAAAGGTCCTCAATTGTTATTGAAACACTGAGGTGATTCAGGCTCTCTGGTAGAGCTTGGCCAAATTTCACATTTCCATGTCCTCAGGATATCTAAGGTTGAAAATATGGATTTTGATGTCAACACTGGATTGCAAAATGTGGCATTATTTTGGGGGTGGGATTAAGATTTTCAACACCTCCATTTCCCTCAAGAAACCAAGATTGTGCATGAGTAGCTAAATTAATGAAAACTGGCTAAATGAATTAAGTTACTATAAAATTTACTCAACCCTATTACAGGTCAGCTTTGAAATAATGATTGCTATTGCATGTTTGCTTTCAGTGATGTAAAGTATTGGTAGCTGCATGCCTGAGATTGTCGTAGGCTCACTATTATTACATAACATCTACCAAACCTTGTCAGATATTCAGTGCTGATTGCTAGTGCATGTGAGCTGTCAAAACTTGTCAAATACAGACTGTCTGCTACATGTCAAACACTTTCAGATTCTTACAGCTACTGCATTCCAGCTGATATTGTCAAGTGCTGGCTACTACTCAGGGATGTACAAAAGAAGCTGAATTCAGGTTTGGTTCTTATGGGCTGCGATCATACGCACAATTAGACCCGACATAGGTGCGATTGCTGAGCGGATTTAAAGGGTGCGATCAGACAACAACATCTGGGAAGTGCCCCGCAGCCATTGGCAACCCGTTCTGCTCTGCCACAGAAGCGGAGTTAAAAGACACCAGGGGAAATCCAGTAGTTAATGGGTTGCGATGGGCCATGGACAGGCTTTCCTGCGTCTGATAACTCTAGTACACTGTTGTTCCCACCCCCCTCACAGTATGCACACAATCGCAAACTCCATAGGGAGCCCTCAGTGCGGAGATGCAATTCCACGATCCCTCAGTTTAGTGCAGGGGGTGGGTGGCACAAAAAAGCTGAATTCAGGTTTGGTTCTTATGGGCTGATCATGCACTGACAGACTGCGCCTGCAGCTTCAAAGGGAGGTGTGATTGTGCAACTGTGGGTCAAATTCCTCCGGAGGAAATAGCCTCACTCCCCCCCCCTTTTTTTCTGGTGCATTTGACTGCAAGCATGTTGTTTAAAAAACTTGAGGCTTTTAAATATATTAATTAAAGGTGGTTTCTGATTTCCTAGTTGAATGACTAGGATTTCATCCCAATTGGATGGCTGGGGAGTTTCACCAAGAAGGTGAAATATGTGTCCCACTGAAAACACTGACAGATGACTATTAGATTGATTTCAGTGGGTTAAGTGGGAGACACTTTTCCTCTTCTGGGTGAAACTCCCCAGCCATCCAGTTGGGATGAAATTCTCATGGACTCACTCAAGGAATCCCTTCTAATTGTCAGACAAATAAGACAAAGTATATCTATTATAGAGACAATTACAATTCTTTTGTTGCAGAATGAAGCATGAATTGGTATGAAAGTTTTCCCTGCTTTCCTATCTTGGGATCTCCAAGTAGGTGTGCAAGTGATGGTGGGGATCTGGTGTATTTTACAAAAATGTTGTGTGTGGGCAAGGGGAGCAAAACTCTCCCTTTCCAATGCATTGAATATACAAAGCTATTAGTGACTCCAGGAATCCAGTCTTTCCCAAGACCTGCTGCCTGAGATTCCTCAACTGAAGATGCAGGGCACCACATTGGTGGTCTTCTGCGAGCAAAGAATCTGCTTTCTACCACTGAGCCAACAGAAACTCCACCTAATTATGTAACTATGTTTCTTTCAGCATTTTTCAGAAATCAATGTCCTTCAAAGTCTAGCAAGGTTGGGGAGGGGATAGTGGAGAACCGATGTCCAGTGATAATGAGGCAGATATTCAAAAAGAGAGGGAATATTTGCCATCAAGGAGAATTTTGATGTAATTATTGCACATAAATTCATTTCACCTTTGTGTTCCATGGATTGGTGCAGTAACTGTATTTTTTTAATGTAAACTTTTGTATTTTATAACTTTTATATATTCACCTGCTGTTTTAGTCAATCCTCTATGATATCAACACAGTTAAACTAATGAGAATGTAAAACCTTTCCTACAGAGGTCCACTGTGATCAGGGAAGGTAAGCTGATGGCAGAGGCAGAGTGGACTATTCCTGAGGGACATATTCATGATACTGATCTACCCTAAACACAAAAAGGCCACTGTTTCACTGGTAAATTATTGTAGTTTAGTGGTAAAGAAATATCTGAGGCAAGCAACAGATCATCAGAGATGTTCATTTTTAAATCTTCTTCCGTAATAAATATAGATTACTGTCCCTCCTTCTTCACAGATCTCAAAGCATTCAATGTTTATCAAGTTTTCATAGCTCCTAAACTTCACAGATTTGTTCATTTTGTGGGCTAAATTAGGGCCTTGCATCCAGTGAAGTCAAAAGAAAATTCTCATTAACTTTGATTGGGGTAATTGCGGCTGTTCATTAAAACCTAAAGGATTTTAAAAATCTGATTAACTTTTTATTGCCATACTGTTTGGTTACTGTTCATGTTTCATAGCTGCATTTAGTGTATATTCTAAATTCCCCATTCCTCCTCTCTTCAGCATTTCTGAAAATGACATGTGAATTAATTTGAATTAACACAAGGATTGTTGTACACAAGATAGCAGGAGACAGTGGGAATATTGCACCCAGTTCTGGCTACTGCATTTTAGGAAGGACAGCCAAAGAAGAGCTTCAGAGATATACAAATGGAGCCCGGTATCTATTGACATGATGAGGAAAGGTTGAAGAGTAACTGGATATGTCCTGCTCTGAGAGAAGATGGCTAAAGGGCAAGGGAGACCTGATAGCTGTTTTCAAATGCCTAAACAGATGTCATGAAGATAAACATCTTCTCACCAGGGTCACTGAGCTGAAGATAGGGATATGTGAAGCCTAGCTGAACTCCAGAAACAAACAAAATCCTGTAAATCCTCAATATTTTTTGTGACATCTAGTAAAACTAGCTACCACATGTACCTACATATCAGATTCGTTTCCAGAACATGATAAGTTTCTATTGCCACCTTGAGGGCCCTAATTGTGTGGAAAAGCAGGATAGAAATGCTTAAATATAATAAATACAAGAGGGGGACCCGCGATACTCGGGGGGGGAGAAGAGCTCCGTCTTCTCCATCCCCCCCATCTCCCCAAGGCGGCGGCGGCGAGGCCGGTCTCCCCCCCGCCCGCCCGGTCTG
>NW_015167090.1:130754-134807 GCF_001447785.1 Gekko japonicus | reverse complement strand
GGCGGCATAGCCGGTCCTTCCCCCCCGCGCCCGCCTGGCCTGCCTGCCCGGCCTGCCTGCCTGCTGGCTCCGAGGAGGAGGAGGAGGCGGAGGCAGCGGTGAGGCCGGTCCTACGCCCGCCTGCCTGCCCGCCTGCCGGCCGGCTCCAACTAGAATGCGGCGGCGGCGAAACCGGTCCTTCCGCCCACTGAGGAGGAGGAGGGGGCGGCGGTGAGGCCAGCTACAGAGCGTTCCCTGCGCATGTGCAGGGGACGCTCTGTCACTTTCGGGGGGATTTAAACATCCCCCGAAATTTTTTTCAACTTTTTTATTTGTGTGCACACGTGGGGACTGGCCCACGTGTGCACAAACCTCCCCCGGCCCCCCAGCTGCCCCCGGAGCACTGATTTAGCGATCCGCACTCCGGGGGCAACTTCGCTATTAAATATATAGATTGTTCTAGATGCAATCCATAGAGTATTTGTAAAATAATGTAGTGCCAACCATATGTATGGCAGGTTCCTGTTGGGGGTGGGGGATGTCTCACCCTCAGCTCCCATTGCCCACCATTGCTCTAGTAGCCCATGGGAGGAAAACAATTTAAAATTGCCTTCAGAATGGCAGCATAGCATTACCTCACTTCTGGGGGAAATTGCTGTGGCGGCCAGCGGGAGAAAAAATTAAAAATGGCTGGTAGAATGATAGCATTACCACGCTTCTGGGGAAGACTCAGAAGTGACCATCATTCTGCTTTAGGAATTGTGGTGATGCCTAGAGTGGAGTGAAATCACCTCTGGGAGTTTTTTTGTTTTTCCTGGAACTGACATTACACTGTTGCGCTGATGGCTTCCCCTATGCACCACTCCCAGCTCTTGCCGGTTGCCAGCTGTATCAACTTTATTCCAGCATAAATGGTGTGGACTGAAATATACCAACCCTTCTCACTACTGTAGCTAAAGAAACATCAGGAACATAATGATGCTGCTGCTAGTTAATAGAATGAAGCAATCTATCAGCCCCTCCCCCTTTTTTAACCTCAAGGGAGAAGTTTTATCCTGACAAGAGGCTGGAGAGGAAGTTAGGCTGAAAGTGAGTGACTGGTTTAAGGTCACCCCTTGAATTTCATATCCAGATGGAGACTCCCTGATTCTCCTGTAACTACTACACCACCAAGGCTCTCATTGTGATACTAAAACATGTTCATATACATTTTAATTTGTTTGCTTTGTGTGCCCTTGTCCTTCTTTGAGAACTTCTCCTTGCCAATATTGAATGTATCTAGTTATAGTAGCTAAAATTATTGTGGCATGTATCACAAGCGTTCTCAGAAATGGAATTTGAATTTAAACTTGTGACCATTCAGTCACAGCGTTTTCAGCAGTCATCCAATCATGAAACACAGAGAGAACCACACAAACCATATATTAAACAAATGTGCAATTCCAGTAGACCTTTTGAATTTCACCATCAGCCAACAGAGTAAAAAAATTGGAAGGGGGTGGGGGGAAATCCATCAAGCAAATTTGAAAAACAAATACATTCAATGCAGTCTCCATCTGCTTATGGATATTACACAAGCCGAAAAAGTGGCTATACTGAACAAATCAATTATTCATTGTGAATTATGCACCAGGCTCTGCTGCAACTAGTGCCAAGGTCTGTTTATTTGTTTAAAAGTGACGTGTAAAAAGAAAAAAGGAAAAGGAAAAATTCAGAGCAACATTGCTTTTTATCTTTAAGGTTATATGTTCCATGCAAAAAAGACAAGACTTTTGTGGGGTTTTCTTATTAAAAAACACTATAGATAGTACATGAGTATATATTAGGGTCCCATTCCCACTCCAAGTAATGATAGAAGGGTTTTTTTTTTAACACCCTTAGTGTCCCATGTGGAACTATGTCACTTTCTGTTAAAGAAAAAAGGAGAAGTTATATATGTAGCTCTAGGAATTGCCAGAAACGCTGTGGCAAAACCATACAGTGTTTTTTTTACCAAACGTGACATGGTGATGCAGCAGGTGTGGCACCTCCCATGGAATTCCACCCACAACACTGCTGTTGGTTGCTAGTGTTGTCACCAGACATTGCCGGTGACCCTGATATATATATTGATCTTTGATGGCCTACTACATAAGGCATCCTTACAAAATAGCCACCAGCTACTTCTCCCAAACAAGTTCCTTGGAAACAGGGTTGCCAGCCTCCAGGTGGGGTCTGGAGATATCCCGCTTTTACAACTGATCTCCAGCTGACAGATATCAGCTCCCCTGGAGAAAATGGCTGCTCTGAAGGGTGGACTCTATGGCATTGTACTATGCTGAGGCCCCTCCCCTCCCCAAACCCCACCCTCTCCTGGATCCACCCCCAAAGTCTCCAGGTATTTTCCAACCCAGACCTGGCAACCCTACTTGGAAATGTGGAACACTAAAACTTTGTTCCTGTGCAATACTTCTTAATGTTAGTAGGGCTTGTGCAAAAAAAAAAAAAATCCTTGTAGGGCCCTGCTGCTGTGGGGGTTCAGATCACACTGGGCACTGGTTCCCTGCACTCTGTGCCGCATAAGAACATAGGTAGAGCCTGCTGGATTAGGCCAGTGGTCCATCTAGTCCAAGTTACTATTCACACAGTGGCCAAGCAGTTACCTTGAAGGACCAAAGTAGCAGAGCATAGTGGTTGGAGCCTTCCTCTGTTGCTGCCTTACCACTGGTGTTCAGAGGTCTGCTGCCTCTGTAAATGTAGGCTCCCTTCAGTTGCCATGAATGATAGCCATTAATGGACCTCCATGAATCTGTACAACCCCCTTTTAAAGCCATCTATGCTTCTGCCTATCACTTCCTTCCCTGGCAGTGAATTCCATAGTTTAATTACTTGTTGTATGCTCACCAGATAAGATTTGTAGACATTGATTTCCTGCATTCTGTGCCACCATGGCTACCAGACCTAATATGGATTAGATTACTAGTACCAGAGCCCAGAATCTTTTTGGAATCAAGCACCACACTATTGCCTGCAATATGGTTTCCTGATCTACTGTGCTGTAAAAAAATTCCAACCAGTGTGGTACAATAATTAGTGTTTTGATCCAGGGTTATCTGGTTTAAATATTCACTGTCTCTCAATTTTCACTTACCTCATAGGGTTGTTGTGGGTGTGAAATGGAGGAGAGAGTAGCCATATATTTCCATCCTTAACCTCATTAATGATAATCATGGTCTAAATAAAAGCAGACAGTATGGAGAAAATGATTTTTTTTAAAAAGCCCCTCTGATAGTAATGTCATTTTGTTAATAAACAGGATTGGCCATGCTTTAATTTAAACCATGATCTGCTCCTAATTTTTATTCTCTTAAGCATTCTGCATATTAATTATTAAACTTAAATATGTAGAGAATATATTAATCTGCCCTTTGCCATTCAGTGTACAAAACATAACATATAAAACAGATATAAAAAAGCTATCAAATCTTTACAATGCTAAAACAAGCAGCAAGAGTAAAACGTAATAAAAATAGCAAATCTAATTTTTTAAAAAATTAAATACCATTAAAAGCACAAGAGACCAGAATAGGCTTTACCCAGCTTCTATATATTAATGGTATTGTCACCAGACAAACATGCCTGGGGTGGTTCTTATTGGGTGTGTTTTAGTGACTTTGTTTTATATTTTAATGACTGTGTTTTAATGGCTTTGTTTTATAGTTTTCGTTGTAAGCTGCCTGGGGAAGTACTCTGGAGAGGCAGCATCTAAATTTTCTGAATAAATAAATAGGGGAAATGTTTCAAATTTGACAGCCCTATCAGAATAGCTCTCTTTCTCACCTAACTTGTTTCAACTGCTGAAGAGGGGGTACACTGAAATATTTATTTAGCTAGTTATTTAGCTAATTAGTAAGTTTATACCCCACCTTTCTCCTCTAATGGGGTCCCAAGATGGCCTACATCAGCGGTGGCCCAACTGCAGCTCTGGAGCCACATGTGGCTCTTTCACACATATTGTGCAGCTCCCAGCAGGGCAGCTGAGGAAGCGAAGGGGACCCCAGCTTTCCCTCCCTCCCTCCCTCCCTCCCTCCCTCC
>NW_015167090.1:99961-129869 GCF_001447785.1 Gekko japonicus | reverse complement strand
TGTAACTGGCCCAAGATCACCCAGCGAGCTTCCATGTTGTTGTTGTTGTTGTTCAGTCGCACAGTCGAGTCCGACTCTTCGCGACCCCATGGACGAACTCTCGCCAGGCCTTCCGGTCTTCTGCCGTCCTCTGAAGTTGGCTCAACTTCATGTTCGTTGCATCAATGACACTGTCTAACCATCTCATCCTTTGCCGTCCCCGTCTTCTTTGACCTTCAATCTTTCCCAGCATCAGGGTCTTTTCCAGTGAGTGCTCCCTTCTCATTTGGTGGCCAAAGTATTTGAGCTTCAGTTTCATTATCTGGCCTTCCAGGGAACAGTCAGGGTTGATTTCTTTGAGGATTGACTGATTTGTTCTTCTTGCAGTCCAAGGGACTCTCAAGAGTCTTCTCCAGCACCATAGTTCAAAAGAATCTATTCTTTGGCGCTCGGCCTTCCTTATAGTCCAGCTCTCGCAGCCATACATGACTACTGGGAATACCATTGCTTTGACCATGCGGACTTTTGTTGGCAGGGTGATGTCTCTACTTTTTATCATGCTGTTTAGGTTCGCCATCGCTTTCCTCCCAAGGAGCAGGCGTCTTTTAATTTCATGGCTGCAGTCACAGTCTGCGGTGATCTGGGATCCCAGGAACGTGAAGTCTGTCACTACTTCCACGGCTTCCCCTTCTATTTGCCAAGGAGTGATGGGGCCGGATGCCATGATCTTAGTTTTTTTTATGTTGAGCTTCAAGCCCACTTTTGTGCTCTCCTCTTTTACTTCCATGACATGAGTGGAAATTAACCTGGATCTCCTAGATACTAGTCTGACACTCTTAAATACTACACCACACTGGCTTATAGGCCACACGGGTTCATATAGGAGAAGGAGGACATTTTAGATTCCCAAATTAAAATCAGCACTTTGATTTGACCCCAGGAGCAAACTGGAAGCTAGTGGTGATCTTTCAACTCTGGGCTTAAGATGCTCATGGCAATCCATTAACAGGCTGCAGCAGTGATGTTTCATCCATATGTCTCAATGTACAACATAAATCTAGCCTGGATGTTAATGATTGCTGAATAAATGTTTTTCCCCTGAATGCATGCATGGTGCAAATAAATGCATAAATAGGTAAATTAATGGGGACTCCCTGAGGGAGCAGGCAGGCCACGGTGATTATGCAGAGTTTATATGTTTTTGGATGTACCAGCAGAGCCAAAAATACATTTTTGCAGGACTAGGGATCCATTGCCCAGTGAGGCCCATGTAAAGGTTTGTATTGACTCTAATAGGTGTTGGAACCAGGCCCAGTATTCTTAGCTCTAGCTGCTGAATTTGTTAATCCTACCAGAGAGACCGGTCTCTTGGAGTCTGCAAACAAGAGATGTCACATAATCCAAGATACAGAATATGTGGTGCTTGGAACTGTACTGAAGCTGGAGACTCAACATATTCTCCAAAGCAGACAGAGGCACAGAGCTGGCGGTTGATTAAACATCTCATATAATAAGTGTATATGCAAGTGTGTTTCTGTGTTTCAGGCTGTAGTAAATTAGAAGTGGGCAAAGTTTGTGAAGACTACCATCTGAGCTGGCGGCGGGATTAAAATCTCCAGCAGTCCCAAATGTTTTCCGTTTTTAAAACTATATTTCTGTTTTCAAAATGATTTACAACTACATTTTAAATGAAAGGCACAGAAGAAAAAGCTATAAAATCCCTTACAGAATTCAAAATTAATCTGAAATATACTCAGTCTTAATTCTATCAGCCCAAAATCAAGCAAAAAGGGAAGAACTGCAACAAAGATCAAAGCCAAAAAGCAGATGACTACAGAGAAACAATACCATATATAAATATACAGTTCTTGAAATGTAATGTAAATAGGGTTGCCAGTTGTGGATTGGGAAATACCTGTAGATTTTGGGGGGTGGAGCCTGGTGAGGGTGGGGTTTGCAGAGGGGAAGGACCTCAGTGGGGTAAAATTCCATAGAGTCCACCCTTTAAAGCAGCCCTTTTCTCCAGGGAAACTGACCTCTGTCATCCGGAGATCAGTTGTAATTCCAGGAGATCTCCAGGCCCCACTTGGAGGATGGCAACCATAAAAGACTCTGAAACTTAATCCTGACTGTATGGATTCATCACCCCCCCCACACACACACACACACACACAGACCAGGGGTCATTTAGTAGAAAAAGAGCTAGGGGAACTCATTAGCATAACTCATTAGCATATGCCACACCCCCTGACATCACCGGAAGTGTGTCATGAGGCCACACCCCCTGAATCCACTCGCCTGCTTCGGGAGAGGGGATCAAAGTGTAATACAAGCCTCCTCCGAGACTTGATCACACCAATCTCAACTCTCTCTTGGGTCTTGATGCCTGCCAGTCATTCCCCCTGCCTGGGGGAAGCCACGTTGGACCAAAATACAGTCCAAACTGCTGTAAGGAACACCCGTCCACCCTGAGCCCTTACAGGGTGCGTCAAACCGCCATTTTACCCTGACCGGAAGCAGGGGGCGGGACTTCGTCGTGTGCCCCCCCCGCACCTCACCCGGGGGAACGGCGATCCCCCACGATCCCCCCGAATCGACCCCTGACACAGACAAAAGTATGTAAATTTCAAACACAGGAATAGTAAAAATAGTATATATATTTAAGTATATACAAAGTACCCATTTATTTACAAAGCATAAATAAAAGACCAAACACATTTTGACAGTCATCTTCCTCAGTGGACATCAAATAAATACCAACACACAGGAATTAAACATCACAAAAATGCAAAGAATGCATAATAAAGGGCCTTGGGTGGTCTGTACTAAACGTGAAAACCTCGTTCTGGAAGATTATAAATTGTGAAACAAGTTGCCTCAATAGGAGAAAAAAACTATCAGACCTCTTTATGTAACATCCAGTCTTGGCTCCAAAAGGCATGCAATTGCCTTTCTTTCCAAACCCTATGTACATAGGGTTTTTCAAGTGATGAGTCCATAAGGTCTAGAATACATTTCAGAGTCTTTTTTACATTACACTTCAAGAATTTTGCATTTGTATATGGTATTGTTTCTCTACAGTTGTCAGCTTTTTGGCTGAAGTTTATCAGCATCGTATCTCTGTGAGTCTAAATTAGAATCAGCTATATAGGATAAATGTATTTGCAAAAGGTTCCCAAGATGCTATTCAAATGCTGACTTAGAAAATCAACTGGCCTTTAATTATTTCAATTTGTCTCTGGATCATTCGGTTTATCTTCTTTCTAAAAGGGGCTATTTCCTGATTATTTATAAAAATGAGTAAATGAAATGACCATAGTGAACATTTGACTGCATTTACTACTTACTGTCAAATATCAGACCAAATATTGAAAGTCATAAACATGATCATATATGTAAGTGTTCAGAAACTTCAATCAGTCCATAATGCTGAAGCCAGGGTGTTGATAGGAGTGGGTCATAGGGACCATATCACTCTAGTCTTGGCCCATCTATACTGGCTCCCAGTCTGTTTCCTTGCACAATTTAGGGTGCTGATGTTGACTTTTAAAAGCCCTGCTTGGGAACAGCATATCTGAAGGACCATCTATGCCCTCATGGACCTACCCCATCATCATCTGAGCCTGCTTCAGGTGTTGCCACTAGGAATGCCAGACCCCCTAGTAGGGGTGGGGATCCCCCTGGTTTCGGGTGCTCCTCTTTGCCATTGGCCAGCTTGCTGGCAGGAGGTAATTACCCCCCCACACAGGCAAGAAGCTGGAAATAAACATGACATGCCTACGTTACCCAGAAGTGACATAGGTACGTTGGTGACATTGAGGGGGGGAGCTATGCTCTGGTTTTGGGGCAACACTCTATGGTAGGAGCTAATTCCACCATAGAGATTTTGCCCATAAACCAGAGCATCATCCCTGACATCCCTATGCCACTTCCAGGTGATGTAGGCATGTCATGTTTATTTCTGGCTTCTTCCCTCCCTGCTCCCGGTAAGTTCACCCCCATCCCCTGCCAGCTGATCCGATGAACCTAGCAACCCTAGCCCCACTTTCGGAGATTAGGCAGGTGGTAATCTGTGAAAGGGCCCTTCTCAGTCATGCCACCAAAACTCTGGAACTCTCTCCCCAGGCAGAGTGGTCAGTCCCCTTCTGTTGCTGTTTTCTGCATGAGGGAGAAGACTTTTTTTGTTTCATTTGGCATCCCCCCAGTAAACTTTCCTTCCTGCCAAATGATTTCATTGTTATTGTACGTGTATTTTAGTTCCAGTTTTAATTAATTTAGTGATGTGTTTTGTCGGTTTTAATAGCTTCTAAGATATGACTTTTTAATATATGTTTTTAATTCATTAGCTGCACTGGTAGTCTTTATGAGGGCAGAATGGCAGGTTATAAATTTTGTAAATTTTGTTATGGTCTGTCCAGTACAGTCAGCTATCATATGTCCCATCAATTGCTATAAAGTCAGCTATCAAATATAGTGTCAAACACTGTTACCATTGCATGTTGAGTATTGAATACTGTCAAAATCAAACTTATTGAAATGAAATATTTGGCATGTGTCACATGTCAAATACTAATGCCAAAGGCTGGATAATGACCATCAATATTAACATTCACAGTACAAAATGCAAGAGTTAATGTTAACAGGTAAATTTATTTCATCTTGAGGAAAGCCTCAGAGTAACTTTGTGAACTGTGTTTCAAAGAGACACAAGAGCTGTGAAAGCAGTGTTCCTGTGATCTGAAACCAAAACACTCCCTTGCCATGAAAACATGAATGGTCAAGATCTAGAGTCCTGTCTACCACATGCTGATCCCTGCACTAGTGGTTGGCTTACTGTAAGTCCATTAGTTGGATTGTCTCCTATTTTTTTTCTGGCAAGGTTTGTGAGCCTTTAATATCCTTTTAAGATGTTCATTGTCACTAGAATGAACAGGTGTGCAAAGTTCCACCCCAGATCTGCATGCATTTATGGGAACATTCATAGTCTATGCAAGGTGCCCTCTACCCATATCTAAGTAGTCTCTTTATGTAGGTTCCAATGAATGCAGGTAGGCTTACTGTCACAGTTCGGTTCCCTCACCCCCTCACAATGAACAAATGAAAAGGGCTTGAGAATAGGGATGCTGTGAATTTTGTTGTGAACATGTTCAACTGGTGAACCGGCATGTTTGAAGGTGACAATCAGATGTGAGCTTATCAGACAATGAGAGCAGCCATGAAAGCCTGCCAAACTGGTTTGCACTGGGTTTCCCCAAAACTGCACATGTACAAAGATGCTGCCGAATTGAACTGATTGGCTGCCATTAGCATCACTAAGTACTGCTTAGACAAACACCAAACGGTAGAATTTTATTGAAACACAGGATTTATTGATGACTGATTTATATGATTTTTGAGTGACCTAGTAGTCTATTTAAACAATTGAGTGCTGAGTGGAGCCGTTGCACAACAAGGATGTGGGAATGGTGAAACTCAATCAGGCAGTGTGAGAATACAGAAAACCAATTGTCACATATTGCATGTTTAGTAAGGGATACAGTGAAATAACCTGCCAACAAACACCCACAAACAGACTGACAAACTATCAAACTGGTTATTGAAAAATCAGGTCTCTGCAGCCACTGAACAGGACACGAGCTGAACTGGCGGGTCTCTGAGCATCCCCCCTTGAGAGCTGAAGGTAGCTAGCTCATCACTGGGTCTCCATACAAAGGAAAACTTCCCATGTGGAATTTCAACTTTTCCTGTTGTTAATTAACAGAAAGGTTATTAGAAAAGATAGATTCGGGTGAGTAGCCATGTTGGTCTGAAGCAGCAGAACAAAATTTGAGTCCAGTGGCACCTTTAAGGCCAACAAAGTGTTATAAAAGGTATAAGCTTTCATTTGCAAGCACACTACATATAGGTAGAGAGTGAGCAGCAAATTGGCGTGCAGTATAATGAAGATGTTTAACAGATTCAAGGACCAAACAGGAATAACAAGCTTAGTTTATATGTTTACTATTTGTTTGGGTTTAATTCCAGGGGGAAACATAGCGAAGGAAATAAATATGTCAAAACTGGAGAAAAGATGTTCTTATTAAATATTTTAAACCTTATTATTTTTTTAAAATGTACCTAGCGTTCCCTGAGCAGAAACAGCAGTATTTTTATATTTGAAATTCAGCAACTTCATAGTTTTTTCCCCACCCCACTGATGGCTGACATCATCTTTCAGCTGAAGCATTAACACAAAGGAAGAGAAAAGGCATCAGCATTTTATTACCGAGGCTACACACAATGCATTTTCTTAAATAGCACACATGGCATGCTGTCTGGTTCCTGCCTCTTCCTTAGATCATGTTGTTGACATTGCCACTACATTACAAAAGTACCTCCACAACACCACTGCTGTCGTCTTTCAGAACCATCCTTGAGGAGCACTTCCAATGTGTCACCTGCTGCTTATAATTAGCCAGCTGATTAAGAACTGGAGCTTTGCCAATTATATCTGAAGAAGATCTATTTACAAACAGAGTCAACATGAAATTGGTCGATGGTGACATTTCAAGGCAGGGACAAGATCCATTTTGGCTTCTTCACACAATCTTCTGGATCCTAAAATTAATCAAGATGATGAAAAACTGAAAAGAAGAACAATCCTGAAATCTGTCTCCTTTCATTTATGCATAATTGATATTATTTTAGTTTAGTTTAGATATGGGGTGGGGTGAGTAAATTTTCCACATGTAGAGCTCCCCACAGGTCTGGGGGCATGCAGGGATGAGATATTGAATTCAACCTTTCAATCACCTCTAAGTTTTGCTAGTCAAAACCAGACTCCTTGCACTGTTATTATTTAAAAGGGCAACTGGAAGTTTCCTTCAAAGACCTGTCTTTTCCCCAGTTTTGATTAGTAAAACAAAGTGGGTATTGAAGGGTCAAACCTCCTTTCATTTTTCACCTGTGACTTTGATCTAACTCACTGCATGTGTGTACAACTTACCTTTTACAGATTGATGGAAGTCTGTGATCTTGTCATATTGTTTTGGCCCTTAATGGAATGAGCATTCTGATGCACATTCATATGCACATTCATGTATACAGCTACTGCAGCTAGCATGCATGAGCCAGCCTCTTGCTATAATGCGCTTCTGTTTTTTAAAAAAAGCTTTCTCAAGAAGAAAAAAATAAAAAACCCACAGGAAGGAAGGAAGGAAGGAAGGAAGGAAGGAAGGAAGGAAGGAAGGAAGGAAGGAAGCTGAACCACTCCACAGCTTTTCCCTTGAAATCTGAGTGGGCGTGGAAGCAGAGCTGAAAACTCCACAGAAATAGTGGCGGACTAGAGTGGACTTGCAAGTTTGATAATTCTTCCTGCTGTGTATTAATATTCTGTGAGGGAGGAAGGGGGTAATTGTGTAGCCGCCAGTAAAACCAACAGTTTCAGATACTGTGCTGATTTGCACTCTATATGTTTACCCACAGTGTAAGTTTTTATGCAAAAAGGCAGCCATTTGTCATAGTAACTCTTTGACATCTTTTAACTTCTCTGTCATGCTCACCTTCACAATCAAAGTGATTAAAGAATAGTAAATAGGACACTCAAACTGTTATTTTTTTTGCTGAACCATAATTGAAGTTACAATAGGCTAATAACACATACTTATGGCTGTTTTAACAGCTGCATAATGGATACAAATCCTTCTTCTGACCTCAGTGTTCTTTATGAAGAGGCTACTTCCATTGCCACCCCAAAGAAAACCCTCAAATGCAAGATTATCAAGCAGAAAGGACAAATGAGATAAAGGTAACAGGGCCAAGGAACACGAAAATCTCCTTATAGCAATTGTTGAGAGTAACAAAAGAACAGGAAATCAGAAAATACTAGACAGCATGAAATCTTCTTTCTGCTAATGCAGAAGCCAAGGTAACCTATTGAGGTCCTCAGCAGGTCTGACACAATCCTGGAATGATCAAACAATTTTCCATCACAAAAGTCATGAGTGAGATTTAAGAAAATGTACTGATTTTGTAAGTGCCTGTCTCAGGATTGCCAACCATGATAGCCAGTCAAGGTTGGCAGCCTAGCAACTGGTAGGAGATGGGGGAGGCAGGGACTTCCTTAGGGGGAATCAGTATCCCTGGTGCAGCAATAAAGTCACTTCTGGCATGACCCAGTTGTGATGTCATTGCATGGGATGTTCTAGCTTTGGATAAATGCCAGATTATCACCTGATGTGATGACACCACTTCCAGTCATGCCAGAAGTGACATTGTTCTGGGAACATCAATCATGCCCCCCCCCATTATCCCTCAGGATTTTCTCCCACTGCTCAGAGGGGCAGTGGCAGGCAATGGCCTCTGGTAAACCTAGCTCATGTGCACACTGGAGAACAAATTGATCCACCCTTCACAGGATCAGCACTGTATATTTAGCTGGTCTCTCCTAGGAGCAACCACAGATCTCAGTGGTCCAGCACAGTTCATTCTGAGAAGTATTACACTTAGGGTTCCCAAATCCCCCCGGGGGGTGGATTTCCCCCTGCTTTCAAGGCCCGACTTCCGCCCCGCGCGGAATCGGGCCCGGGGGAAACCCCCCCCGCGCGCGCGTCACCCGGAAGTGACGTCGCATGCTGGGGGCGGGGCGCGCACACGAATTAGACGCTGGCCGGGAGCCCCCCGCTCCCAGCCAAAATGCATTTGGCAACCCTAATTACACTTCTTCAGTAAAACCTGACAGTTAGAAACATGCTGGGAATAGGACTAGTCTAAAATTAAAGCACAATTTAGATGTGGTGCTGGGCATGCAAAAAATTGCCTGTTGGAGATTCCAGAATTGCATTAAAACAGAGACTATTCTATCCCTGAAACTATCCCTTCTAGTTATAAGGGTACGTAGTCAAACACAACATAGGAACCCTCTGGTTGAAACTACAGCTCAGTTTTATCTGGGTTGAAGCAGGGTAGGGAGGGGAATCTTTGGACACAATTCCTATACTTCAACTTTTGACAAGAATTTTTTCTAAAAGTTCCAGGTGCACGGTTTCTTGCTGCCCCATAGAGAGTCTCTGGTTACTTTGCCCATGGACTGAAGAGGGAAGAACACATTTCACAACATGCCATAGGCATGGCAAGTTTGTTTCATTTCATCACTGGTGTGGGTTCCATTTCTTAGGTATATATGACTAGAGCAGTAGATATGTTACAGTTCTGTGGAAGCACCAAAATACTCACTAGCTTCCTATATATCATTTCTATTGTTACAGTTTTAAGTTTCTAATTCTTACAGTTGAAAAGATATATATCTGTTAGGGATGCTCAAACACATTTCAGTTTTGGTCACATCCTGTTCGCTGTTCCTCAACCTGTTAATGGCTATTTGGCAGGTTGCTTCATTGCATTTCCTAACCATGTACTATGTGCAATTGGCTTTTTGTTCATGTGTGTTCTTACACAGCCCAGTTAGGTGCTACTCCCCCTCCCTTCCTTGCTGCATGACTGCCCTGCTCGGCAAGCTATTGTTTAAGTAGACAAATCAGTCACAAATCATATAAATCTGTCATAAATTGATGCTATATTGCGATAAAATCCTTTCAGTGTTCATCTAAGTAGTCCCAAAGTATAATAATGGCTAGTGATAGGTTTGAATTAGCGGCGTCTTTGTACACGCTCAGTTTTGCGAACAACCAAAGCAGACCTGGTCAGCAGTTCAGCAGGTGCTTGTAGCTGTTCAGCGTGAATCAAACAGACCAGATTATTGACTCACATCTGATCGCCACCTTCAAATGTTGTAAATTTGTCCGCTGAACATGTTTGCAGCAAAAATTTCTGTGTGGAATACCTAGTGATGTCTCAGAACAAGCAAGGTTACTAAATAAGATTTCCAGAGGGTTGGACATTAGTTCCTCCGTGGCTTCTTGCCCAATTGCATGACTAGGAAGTGAATTAAATTATGCAAAGGTATAAAGATTGCAGAATAAATTATTCATAAGAGAAATCATACAATTTTGATTAATTTGCATATTTTATGCAGTATTCAACTTATCTTCTCTCAGATTTTCATTTACCTCACTTTTTAATTTTTCCAGCTGCTTATAAAAGAGTATATACTGTCTTGACCATGGCTTTAGAAAATAACATCCCAGAAAACACACCAAATTACAATAACTCTGGTATGCTTGGGAAGGCACTGGTATTTCTGGCCACTGTGTGACACAGAGTGTTGGACTGGATGGGCCTTTGGCCTGATCCAACATTGGCGTCTCTTATGTTCTTATGAATCCAATTTAACTGAAGAAGAAGAGGAGAAGAAGAGATTGGGTTTATACCCCACCCTTCACTAGGAGTCTCAGAGCAGCTTACAAACTCCTTTCCCTTCCCTCCCCACAACAGACACTCTGTGAGGTAGGTGGGGCTGAGAGAGCTCTTTTCAGAACTGTCCTTGAGAGAACAGCTCGGACAGAACTATGGCTTGCCCAAGGTCATCCAGCAGCTGCAAGTGGAGGAGTGGGGAATCAAACCAGGTTCTCCCAGATTGGAGTCCACGCACTTAACCACTACACCAAACTGCACATTACAGTGTGCCTTTTAGTACTGGGAATAGGAATGCGTGAATTCCAATAGATCTATCCCATTTAAGAAGTCAATCCACTCCAAGGGATTCAATCAAAATATGTTTGACAGAGAAATGCCCTAGGAGTAGGCAGAGAGGTCGCTCCCTTCCCTTTCCTTTGCATTTTCAGACACCATGGACATTAAGAGAAAAATTCTAAGTATCATAGGAGCACATCTCAGAATTTATTGACCGTGGCAGTGTTTTCCCATGCTTTTCTAAGGACCCTTGAATAGGGACACTGGGGAAAAATAGGAAAACAAAAAACCTGAACTTGTTTGGACTTGCATGACTTCATAGGAATTCCTTGGAATGGGATTTGATCCGAGGAGCAGTTTAAGAGACTCTGGTTGGGATTTAATCAGCTTTCACATTCATCCCCAGATGGGAGGATGCAATATACCTCAAACAAAAAGATATTCTTGAAGAAAGATATACTCAAGACATCGGTTTAGTTTTATAGGATATGTTGTCTGTCTGTCCAAATGGGAATTCACATTGGCTTACAACATATATAGTGAAATGCATAAGAACAGTATAAAACAATACAAATCATATTAGCAGTAAAAACAGCAGAACTGATTTGATTAATTAGAAAGTTCATGTCAGCATGCCACAGGCCCTGCAACAAAAACAAAACAAATTAAGGGTTTGCCTAATGCTTAAAAGATTACAAAGATGGTGCAGACTGACCATCTTTTTACCCAAATTGATCCATTTGTCAGGCTTGTGGTGCACGAAGTGTCCACCATATGTACTGAGTCAGACAATGTCATGCGAGGGGGTATGGCTCAGTGGAAGAGCCTCTGCTTTGCATGCAGAAGGTCCCAGATTCAATCGCTGGCATCTCTAGTTAAAAGGACCACACGGTAGGTGATGTGACATGCCTCTAACTGAGACCCTGGAGAACTGCTGCTAGTCTGAGTAGATAATACTGACCCTGATGGACTGATGGTCTGATGAAATGTAAGGCAGCTGTACACATTTTCATGCCAGTTCATGTAACAGAGGCAATTATTTGGGACCAATCAATCTAGTGAAGCTGGGTCCTGATCTGATACAGCATTCCAGTTAAGGAAAAATGAGACAACAAGAGAGAATGTTAAATAAGAGTTTATTCCACGGAGGTCTGAGGCAGGAGGAGGAAGGGCTGAAGATTCACTCGGTGAAGGAAGAAATCCAGAACAGAATTCAAGTAGGAAAATGGGGATCCAAGGAAGGTAAAGATCCTGGAGCCAAAGATGGGGGTTCAGTGATTAAGCATAGAGGACAACGTTTCAGGAAACTAGCCAACTGCAACATTGAGTGGGGGGGGACTCAGGTCTAGAACAAACTACATAGTTGGGGAGGGGATGAGGTGTCATGATATGTACATCTAGGGGGAAGTGGAAGTTAAAACATGGGCAGGCTAGATCAGAAAACAGGGTAAAGGACAATACTCAGGTAGGATCAGCTCATCTCAGGTAGGATGAGCCCTCCAGGGGAGGATGGTTTATAAAACAAATCAATCATGCTAGTCCAACAAAGTCTGAGCAGTGACTTTGTGATATTCCTGGGGTGTGGGACTGATTTACTGGGATAGGCTGTATTATGAGGAGGAATCTGTAGGTTATTACTGAGCAAACAGTCAGTTATTTTTGACTGTGAGTGTAAGGGGTCTTTTGGAGATTGCAAAGAAGAGACTATAAATCAGTGTGCTCTTTGGAGCTCCCTATTGGAGACAGTCTGTCTGGAAATGTATCAATTCATAAACTGCCACAAACCTCTACAAGCAGCACAAAAATCTGTGGAATGTTTGTGCTGGGTGCCCTTCCATGTGAAACACGAACCAGCCAAATCTTGTGACAAATGTAACTTCATGAGCCAGTTCATGCCCATCCCTAATAGCAGTTCTTGCTCTTCCTTCTTCCCCATTATAGGTAGACACCTGCTTCACAGAGAGGATGTCAGAGCTTCCACCCTCCATCACTACAACAAAAGAAGAAAACACACAGGCTGAGGCAGGATAAGGATCAGCTCTCTTTATGCAAGATGTTCTCATCTAAACACCCGATTATGCATTAAAGTGTACTGTAAAGCAGGGCTTTGGGGTTTTGGGGGGAGGTTACACATGCACAGAACAAAGTCAAGGGAAGGCAAACCCTGCTCCTATCTCACCTCTCCTTACATTTTTTTTCTCCCATCCTTGTATGCAAGTGAAAAATTTAGTTACCTCTAGAGCTGGGAGATTTTGTCCTACCTGCCTCCAAATGGTAAGCAGGGATCTTCTGTTTGAATGTTATGATCCCTAAAAATTCCATCCCAATTGATTGGGAGACAAAAAAGGTACAGGAGGGAATATGTTTCCCATTGCCAAATGTCACCTCAACTTCCATTTAATGTTATTATGTCTGTCTTAAATGTAGAAAGTTGTAGTTACTGCTAGTTTCCAAGCTTGGTTCTAGCTGGTTTAGTGGCTCAAGAAGGTTTCCTGTGTCATGCTGAGCATATGCCTCAGTGTCACTATGACACAATGGCATCATTATAATGGGCGATTTCGCACTAGAGCCGATCAGTGAGGGTGAAATAAAGGTAGGTTGATGATTGGCTGGGAAGGAGATAGGGTTGCCAACTCCAGGTGGGAAATTCCTGGATATGTGAGGCATGGAGCCTGGAGAGGGTGAGTTTTCAGGAGCTGTGGGACCTCGGACAGGTACAAATCCATAGACCACCCTCCAAACCAACCTTTTCCTTCTGGGGAACCATCATTGCCAATCTCCAGGTGAGGGCTGTAGATCACTCAAAATTACAACTGTTCTTTAGATAGCAGAGATCAGTTCCTCTGGAGAAAATGGTGGACTCAGTGTCATTATACCCTGCTGAGGTCGCCACAGCAAATTGACACTGAGTGTCCAAGGCTGGGGCACCCGCCCAGAGCCTCTTTCTAGAGTTCGTTGTATTTATTTTTACAACGGGCCTTTTTCCTAGTGGATAATATTACAGTAATCTCATCTGTTACTAAAACATGAATAAATGTGACGTTAGACTGAATTCTGAGGGTAGAAGAGGAGAAAGCAGCCAGCCACATTCCATCATACACTGATAAAGGTTCAGCTAAGAGGTCCTTCCTCTCAGCTACCAATTGATAGTTCTCTGTCCAGAAGAGGAAAACAAAGAATTCAGGCATCTTCTGTTCCATGTGGGCCCAGGATTCAGTAATAATTATTCCTCTGAGCACATTTTATTATATCTGTATTATGTATCTCAATATCTGTAAGCTCATTTTGAAACTACTTTTTTGTATGAAACATGGGATAAAGCTACAATAACCATCTGTAGTCCTTTTCAGTTATTACATTACCAAATGTATGACTTTATGAAAGAATGCATTCCCAGCCAAAAGGCCAAAAAGCAATTCCTTTAAATGACTGGGAGTGCTATGATAGATCCCTTGTTGAGGCACACTCAGAAGTAAATAGTGTTGTATCAGATCTGAATATCTCTCATTTTCCAAGCTGGCCTGATGTTATATCAGGAGAAGTAAAAGAGCGAATAAGTAATCTGAAATCAGGAAAGGCTCCTGGAATTGATTTATGTCTTTCTGACAAAATGGAGATTTGCGTGCATCAGGTTTGCGAGGTCTCCTGCTCTCAACTCAGGCCTCAACTCACTCTTCCCACCACTTCTTTGGGCTACAGGAGAAAACTACAACAAAGCACTAGCATCATGTGCAGTGTGATGTCACTTCTACGGAGAACCAGGAAGTGATATCACATTGCTCTAGACATCACTGTTTCTGGCAATTCCTACAGTGACTTGACATCATTTCCCGTTTTCCCCAGAACTGCTCCCACATGTCTTGTCAGGTGCTAGCCATGACCTGGCAACCCTAAGTACATTCTCCCCATAACATAATATGTCATGAATGATAGTGCTTACTTGACTGACTTCTGTGTATTGATTGTGTAATACATTGTCTGGAAAGGTGTTCAGTGAGTCATCATTCCCTGTGGAGTTTGTTATTCACAACAGACTTAAAGTCATGTGTGTGTGTGTGTGTGTGTGTGTGTGTGTGTGTGTGTGTAGGATATAGGCAAGCAGACATTAAATAGGACTGTGGCAGAGGTGTGAATTCTCATCATCTAAAACCTAGATACCTGTAGCCATTTTTCCAGCATTTTGGTCTTTCATAGTAAGGAACAAATAGCTTAGATGTATTCTGGAGCATAAAGCACCTGCACTAAGTCGGAAAGTGCGATCTAAATGGGTGGAAGAAACAAGCAGACCAAACCAACACCCTGTGAAAATGGCCACTGAAGCATGGTACTGCTACTCCACAGGCTGTTTCCCCATCAGAAATGGATCAGAGCAGGCCCAAACTGTTCTAATTCCCGCTGAAGCGACGTTCATGAGAAATGTGACTCATAGAAGCTGGCTGAATAGAAGAATGACCAGTTGGGAAATGGAGTTTTTTCTTCCCCATTTGCCAAGCAAAATGATCAGTTATTCTGTTTGCTTTGACTTGAACTTGAAACAAAGAGATGAAATCTGACATTTTTACAGGAGAAAAGTCTGTGTTAAAGCAAAACCAGCGAATAATTCAGCAATTTGGGGGCTGTATTTATAGAGTGGAATGGCATCCGCCTTCCTCAGCAGAGGGAAACTATAGCAACTGCTTCAATGAAAGGTGCAATTTGATGTAGCTCTTTCCCCCAGACTGAAAATAAAGAATATCCTGACAAGTCTGATTATAAAGGATGGGACAGGTGGAACATGTAAGAGGCACAGCTAGTTCTGATCACAAAGCACCGGGGCACTTGCAAGCCCTACTCTGTAGCTAGACAACAGTACAAAACATTTGTTTGGCTGGGCCTTTGTATGGTCTGAGAAAAACTGAATGGTATTTCTGTCTGGGACATGCCTGAGAAAAGAAACTGAATGGTATTTCTGTCTGGGACATGTGAACAAACTTAACATAGACATTTACATGTTTGGCTATGCTAAGGATTACTAAGGGGTTTGCCAAGATTTCATAATAGCAGCAAAATGCCAGAAATTGTTGATTATGGCAAAGACCTTAGTTGGTCTTTGGCTGAAGGAGAAACACCTTTAAGTCTCCTGTACTTGCCATAGGTAGTTCCTATTGTAATTTCCCTGTGTTTTGAGACTCCCCCCCCCAAGAGTATTGCCAATTCTCTTTTTTATTTTTTTATTTCTAGACTGCCCTCCTCGCGAATGGGCTCAGGGCGGCTAACATCAGGGCACACATGCCAGTACATAAAAACAGGATAAAAACAAATAGTTACCAAATTTACAAAATAAAATGCTCCGAGATGGTCCAAGATAACAGTCTTCCATTTAGTAGATGGTATCAGGAGGATATTTAAACAGATCTCAGTTCAGTGGTCTCCATGCGCCATAGTGCTGCAGCTTGTTTGTCGCCAGGCAATTCCAATACCCCGCTGTTGCCAAACTCGTTGTTGGTGGTAGTGGTCAGGGATAATGTATAAAGTGGGAAAGGCTACAGGGAAAGGGGGAAAGGCTACAGTGCGGCCAGTGGGCGGGGAGGCGAGAGAGCTTGCTGGGGCAGGACACCGATCCAGGCCACGGGGGACCACGACGCCCCTCTGTGCAGCCCTGTCCCCCCTCCGGACCTGCCTCTTGGCTGCTGGCCCCCTCCCTCCCTCACCCCCTTCACTTGCCACTGAAGTGCTGCCAGGCCTCCTCCTCTTCCACCGGGGCAGCGCTGCGGAGCCCGAGCCGACCGGGAGCCCGGCGTGGAGGGAGGGAGGGTGGCAGAGGGGACGCTGGCGGCCAGACTCATCCTGGTGCCGCCCATCCTGGGCGCCCCACCGCCACTGTTCCCGCCGCCCAGCCCTGTTGCCGCTGCCGTGGACACCCAGGAGCACCCGGACGGCGCAATCTGGGGAAAGGCTGCTGTTGGTTGGGGGCGGCCTCTCCAAGCCCAGGCGAGAGGTTGGCTCCGAGGCCCACATTGGGGCACTGCCGACTGCAGTTCAGGAGGGAGGGAAGGGAGGCAGGAAGGCGGGCAGGCATGGGAGGTGACGCCCATGGTGGCTGGCTGTCCTGAGGGGGCGCCGTGGCGCTTGGCTCCTGCGGTCACCCCTGCCTCTCCTCCCATGCCCTAAGGGCCGACCCACGCTCTAGGTGAACACCTAGGTCGCCTAGCAGGTGAGCCGGCCCTGGTAGTAGTGGTGGTGGTGGCGGCTCCTAATCGAAAGCCTGGCAGAAGAACTCCATCTTACAGGCCCTACGGAACTGTGCAAGGTTCCTTTTGACCTGGAACACATTAAGCACTCCTGCTACTGTGTGTCCTGGAGTGGGAAGTGATCTGTAATGCTTGTGATAGAAAATGCTACCATTGGCACATATTTGCTGATCTTTGAGAATCCAAATGAGCAAGACAATCAGCCCACATTGTATACAAGCTTCTACTTAAATAAGTCCCACTGAATACAGTGACATTTCCAAATAAGTATGTATTGTGTTGCATTATAAATAAGTATGTATTGTGTTGCATTACAAATTTAGAGTCCAGTGGCACCTTTAAGATGAACAAAGGTTTATTCAAGGTATGAGCTTTCATGTGCAGACCAACATGGCTGACCACCTGGAACTATCTTATGAAGTTACAGTAACTTCTCTTGGATCCAGCCATGATGTTCTCCTGGTGAAGCAGCACTTCCAATGGCAGAGGAGGGGAGAACAATTTTTGCCAATCCCCATTTGTATTGCAGACTCTTGCTTTGCCTTGCATGTTGTTCCTTGTTTTGATTTATACATTTTATATTTAAAAAATCATAGATGCAAATTAAAAAATGGGAAAAGATAAATCCCAAAATTTTGTTTGGGTACAAATTAGAAAGACAACAATCAATAGTTCCAATGAGCAGTATCAGGAGGAAGGAGGTGAGGAAAGTTCTGCTCTGTCTCCTTTGGGCCACTGGCAATGCTCCAAATCTAACCCTACTGCTATTTTCTAGAATTAGAACACAAATCAGATCAGGTTATTAAGATGTCCCTTGTTATGCTCAGAAGATGGAGTGGGATCCCTTGTTATGCTCAAAAGATCGGGGGTACACCACATAATATCCACAAGAATTGGTAATCTCTTCTACCTTAATAAAATCCTTAATGAAATCCTCTCTTCTTCCTACCTGTTTCCTAAACAAAAAATCCCATACCTTGAGCATTGTTCATACGCCTCTCTACTTGTAGCTTCAGTAAGTGATTTACTATATTAAATAATACTGCTACTTAAAAAAAAAAAGTCACAGGTATACCAATGGGATGTGGACACTGTGATGGAAGAACTCTGCTTACTCAGTTATGATTTGTAGCACTAGGAGTTTCCTTGGGATGGAGAGGGGTTGTCTCCTTTCCAAGTACCATCTATCCCTTTGCTCTGCTTAGCTTGTCAGATTTTGCCGCAGGCAATGTGACTATTGAGGTACATTTACTGAAAGAAGAGAGCGAACCAGAGGAGAATTCTCTTTAATTTATATTGTCTTTCATTCCAATGACATTTATCAAATTTCTTCCCCCCTGACAAGTTCAACACTTATGTGCTCCCACAATTTCTTGTAAGTGCCTCAGTGACGAGAAAAAGGATTAGCCAATAAGCCAAGTCATCTTTCAGGAGGAGTGGAGTTTTAAAAAAATACACTTTGTATCTGTAAATGCTGACTGCATCCCAAAATAACAGTTACCACTACTTGCAAAATGGAGAAGACTCTGTGTGGGTGTGAGCATGCTTTTTGTTTTCTTTAGTACCTTTGAATGGTGTTCCATTTCACAACCACCAACAAAGAACTGGGTTACAATAAAAAAAACCAAAATGGCATGTTTTTGGACCCCATAATAACTGGATATGTAGAAATACACAAGACCAGCGACAGGTGGGAGATATTGGTCTTATCCTTTCCCATGGTGTCTTAAGACAATTTCCAGTATATGTTAAGGATATGAGTGAGATGTTGCTGGTTAAAAACAAACCAATAAAATAACTTGGTTGGGTAAGAAAGGAGTGTATCCCTCGAGGTTAAATATAATTTTGAAGTCTTCTGCTGTTTTGACCCCCTAATCCCCATTTCAATTTTAGTTCTGCTCTGTGCAAAACTGAACCTACAATTGTTTATTTTCACAGCGTGTTGTTTCTTTGCTCCTGCTTTTCCCATTAAGTACACACATTCAATTTACTGTAGGCATCAGTAAATCAGCATTAAACATTATGCTATATTACATGTACACCTAATATATGCCAGAGGTCCCTAATCTTTTTGAGGCTGTGGTCACCTTTGGAATTCTGAGACAGGAAGGAGGGTGCAATCACAAAATGGCTGCCACAAGAGATAGAACCAATCACAAAATGGCTGCCACAAGAGGCAGAGCCATCCACAATAGGTCAGAGAGTAAGGTAATGTATGCCTCTGATAGTAGCTGTCCAACATTTTTGGCAAACACTCTGTTTAACTGAATGCCTTTTAAAATGAACATATTATTTAAAATTATTTTCTCAGATACTCCTAGCTTACCTTCAGTCACATAATGAAAATCCTTGTACTGTAGTTGCAGCTGCTGCCAAAGCAACTTTTTAAAAAATCTGTAGAGCCAATCTGATCTCTAATGACCAATCAGAAGCCCTGTTGGCCAAAAGCCATGCATGGCCCCACCTACTTTCTAAAGAATGCTTGGTGGGCACCAGGAAAGGTGTCGACAGGTGCCATGCTACCCGCAGGCACCACACAGGATACCCTGATATATGCTATAGGTATAAATACTGTAGATGTGACGTATAAAACCCATGCAAGATATGTATGCAATGCAAATGAATCCATAACAAAAATAGTGAAATGCAAAACAAAACTAGTAACTATTATAAAAATAAATTAAATAAGGAACTTAATCCCTGTAAAGAATTGATGGGACTTTTTTTTAACCTAAACAAAGTTTTATTTATAACATTTGTATTTTGCCTTTCTTCCATCATGAAACTCAAGGCAGCATATACAGGGCTCCCAGGAGGTCTCCCATCGATGCACTGACCAGACCCAGACCTACATGGGTCCAGCAAGCTTTCTTCTAACCATATTCTGGAACCATAATGGAAACCTGGGTCCTGTAATTTTCAACTGAAGTGTTCAAAGGCCAGACAGATTTTCTAGGACTCTGTAAATATTCTGTCTCCACTTTTCTAACCTTGCTTATATTGAGACCTGGTTATGGAGGTGAAGCATTCTGAGAGCAATGCTGCTGTCAACATTGATACTATTTAGACAGTTTAATGAAATATTGGGCACAACCTGGAATCATCATATAATTTCTGCTGCATATCAGATATTTATACTATGACCAGACTGCAAACCTCTGATGCTGCAATCTAGCAGATCTTAAGGACTCATTCAGAGCTGACCTTTATGGTCTCGGTATTTGGTACTTATTGTAGTTAAGGTGAATGAGGTCGAAATGTTTCACCTATTAACTGAAGCTTATACATTGCACAAGCCATAAAAGCTCTGGATATTACTTGTTACCCCTTTTAAGAAAGAAACAGAGTGCATAAAAAGCCTACTCATAACATTAAAGTTATGAAAACAAGCATCCAAATTCACATTATTTCAAAGGTTAATTTTTGTCTTGCAACATTAAGCTGGTGGCACAGAATGTCAGTTTACCTCCACTTTGATTTGCTGTGTGAAATACATGTTCATCCATAATTACTTTATAAATAGGGTCTGCTGCACAACCTTAACTACCAGAATATCTCCTTGACTTTCAGGGACTTGGTTTCAAGGTCTAACTGTCTGTCATGAATTTTATTCTTTGCTTCCTCATCAGTTGTGCAGAAGCACAACTACCTTATGGGAATGTCCAGGCGTCAGCTTCCCATGTCTGTGTCTCATCGTGACCACGTGGTGAAAACCAGATGCCTTTACTCATTTATAAATGTTCCAAGTCATTTTACCACAAAAAGTGCACACCATAGCACACAATAACATCATATTTAAAAGGATCAAAACAATAAAAACAGCTAGAGACAATAAAACAATCAGGAGTGGAGGAGCAAAAAATATCAGTAAAATTTCCATAAAAGTACATAAATCAACCAATAGAGGCATGGGTAGGGTTGTCATCTCCAGGTTGGGAAATTCCCGGAGATTTGGGAGGTGAAACCTAGGGAGGGCATCGCTTGGGGAGGGACCTCAGCAGGGTATAATGCCATAGAATCTACGCTCCAAAGCAGCCGGTTTTTCTAGGGGAAGTGATCTCAGTCGTTTGGAGATCAGCTGTAATTCCCAGAGATCTCTAGGTTCCACCTGGAGATTGGCAACACAAGTGAAGGGTCTTAATTTTATGCCTAAATGAAATTAATGGATACACACATTTATCTGGCGCAGAGACAACCTTCCACTTTGGGGTGCCATCAATGAAAAGACCCTCGCCCTAGTCACCTCTCACCAGACCTTAGGTGGTAGGAACACCCAGAAAAGGGCCTCAAATGTAGATTTCAAAAACTGGGCATTAAATTTTGATATAGGATAAGGCAGTTGAAAAAGGACTGTGGTCCCAAGCAATTTATGGCTTTCAAGTTGAAACTGATCAACGAATGAAAAAAATGAACCAAGCATGCCTCATTTTGAATAGTGTTGTAATTCTTTTTTTTTTTTTAATAATAATACTGACCTTTGGAAATAATCAGAAAAGGAGAGTCTGGCACGGGGCTGATGCTGCTTCACAATCTGACAATGGCCGCAGGAGGGTAAGAAGGGAGACTGAGTGAGCAGATAATACAAGAGGCAGGGATATTGATCAACCAGCAGACATCTACAGATCATACCACCAAAGATAAATTTGTTGATAAGTTTCTGTGCACGGTGCTTCCATCAACAGTAACTCTTGGGAAGAGAGTCTGGATTCTGTATAAGCAGGAGCAGTGCTTATTTAATTCCTTTATACTTATATACTTTATACTTATTTAATTCCTTTATACCTCATCTTTCTCCCCAGTGGGGACCCAAAGTGGCTTGTATCATTCTCCTCTCCTTCATTCTATCCTCACAACAACCCTATGAGGTATAGGCTGAACATGTGTGACTGGCCTAGGTTACCCAGCAAACGTCCATGGCATGAGTGGGGATTCAGATCTGGGTCTCCAACATTCTTAACCACAACACCACACTGGCCCTGCCATGTCATCTGAACTGAGCTAATGGCTTCCAGAGGGTCTAATGAAGACAAACATTTAAAATATTAAAAGCAGACAATACAAAAGCCTCATGACATTAACTGAGTCACTGTAGCAGGTTAGTCTTCAGCCCCCAAGAAATACCTTCATTCCACAATCAAATTAAATGGACTTTTAAAGAGAATTCTTGTTTATTATTAATTTTGCAGTCTGTATCTACAAAAGCTAGTTCTCAACATTCTGCTCCATTGTCATATGACCAAAAGATAGCACTAAGGATGGCTACACAGGAAGGAGCAGGAGTGATATATTCAACAGGTGCAGTCTACAAGGTCTAGGAGCAGGCTGATACCACCGCAATAGAATCTTCAACATGAATCCCTTTCCTTGCCATTACTTCCAACACAGAGGATTTAATTGATCTATTTGAAAACTCTGCTCTGAAGGTATCAGCCGCTGCCTTCCCTCCATGACGTTAGCCTAGGGCTTTGTTGACCAGGATCCTGCAGTTTCTCTCTCTGCAGATGCAGACATGCTTCTCATAATGATGGTCTTTTTAGCAAACATTGAAACCAGCCCTGATCTAAGAGGGAATGGTATAAAGTAGTTAATGAAGTGTGTCAAGTCACAGCTGACCCAGGGAAACTACAGAAGCAATTGCATACTGCAGCAGAGTTTCTGCCTACAATGGCCTCGGTCACACGGGCCAGATAACGTGGGGGGGGGGAGGCGTGGCTGTTCACCCCAGAGCAAAATAAAGTGCGGTAGCCTGATCAAATGGTCCCCCAAGTCTCCGTGCTTAGGCTGTTAGCTGGCGATCACACGGTGATGCTGCAGTGTGGCAAAGAAGCGGCACAGTGCAATCACACAAGCGTTTTGTGTGTGTGCGTATGCGCAGTTCTGCAGAGCAGCACTGCTTTCAGTTTCATGTTTGTGTGCATGCGCTTACGAAAAACATCCAGTTTGCAACGGGATGTGGATGGGCGCCAGATGCCACGGGATACTAGCACTCCCGCGATCAGACAGCCACCTGTGCTGCATGTTTTCCAGATACTAGTGCACTTTCCTTGGTACTTTTTAACTACGCATCTTTGGCGGGACACCACGGGTTGGTCACGGGTGCGCTACGCTTCCCAGATCGCGGTGATCGCGCCCTGAAATTCCGCCAGACATTCGTGCCTTTCATGTGGCAAATTCTCCATCGGGCCGAGGCCCATGACTATTTTTCCCCATTAAGAGACTGTATTTATAGGTTCTTCTGTAGCTTCCTTTTACTATTGCCATTGCAACTGTGACTAAGTGGTATGTGTAACTGCTATGGATGCCCAAGTGCCAGCTTTCTCTACTGCTGCCTGTCTTCTTGTGGGTCCAGATACTTGTCATTGCCTGCCTTTGCATTGCTTCTTTGTGCCTGCTCTGTAACATGGTATTGTTCCTTGAGATGCTAGGTACAACCCTCTGTGCCCATCCTGAAATGCTACCTTCATTTTCTTTCCTTGGTTATTTAAATGCCTTAATCTTCTTGCTCTGCCCAGCTGCTTCCCTTCTGGGGATGCCAAACCCGTCTCTTTCTATATGTTTAGATTTCAACTTGTTGTATAAATGAACCTTTTCTTCTGTCTGCCTGAAACCATGGAATGATCACGGGGATGCATGGGCACAAGCCCTAAACATTTAATCAAAATTTGGTGGGAAATGGTGGGGGAAAGAGAGGTAACAACTGCAGTAAATGAGCCTCCTATTGAAACCAATGAAAATAAACTATTATAATAAATATAAAAATAAGCACATGCAATGTTGTAAATGATCATTTAAAAAAAACCCCTAAAACAAAATGAAAATGAATACAGTTTTTGTGCATGCTTTTAAAAACCACCAGCTTCCACGTTACACAGAAATCTGTTGGTAGCCAGTGCAAATATTTTAGCATTCCAGAGAAATGGTCAAAACACCTTAATAATCTGACTGCCATATTCTGACCCAATTGAAGATTCTGAACAGTATTCAAGGGCAGCCCTGTGTATAACCCATTACAGTAATCCAGGCTAGATGCCTCAGCATCACAGATCTTTAGATTATGCTTATTGCAGAAGGCCTCCTGTGTGGACTGTGCGTCATGTGCTGGTGTCAGACTGGCCCTCTGTGTAGCTGAGAATGGGGGACAAATGGAAGGCAGTCTGTAACCTAAATAAAAAATCTCCCAGCTACTCCATCAAGTGAGATACACCACTTAGGAAGCTCTTTTGGGGGGAAGTTGTCTGGCCTCTCAGGCCTGTTGGGGCAATGAGAAAGGCTGGGCTTAACTGGGATCCTCTTTTTGTAATACCATTTGCCTTGCTCATGGGGACACAGGCACAGCTCTTCTCTTTAGTGCTGAGTATCATTTCCATCAGTGTACGGTCACTTTACCTCGTCTGTGAAGTGTGGCTCCCAGAATACCTGAAGAACAGACATCAAGGGCACCAGAATTCTCAAAACATGTATAAAAAGGGGCAGGGGGTGAAGAAGGGGACAAAAAGAACAGATGAAGGCAGTGCAAATAGTTTCCCCCCCCCTTCCTCTCAACTGTTGCATCTGGCCCCTGCATTGTTCCCCTCCAGAAGGCAGATACGATTGAGGTGAGGTAAAAGAGGACAGAAGAAGGGAAGGACAATTGAGGGGGCTGCATAGAAAACTCCTGATGGGTTTGCCATGGTGTTGCAAGCTCTTATAGGGATTTCAGCTTTAACAGAATAAAGTTTTTGGACAGTTTATCTCCAAAAGGCTTGGTATCTTTCAGTTGGAATCCACGGGGAACTGAGGGGAGCTCTCCCATCTCTACTGACAACCTCTGGTCATAATTTGAAAAACTGCTGTGGGTGGAATTAGTGACACATAGCCCCCCCATGGGCCTCCATAGCTGAAGCAGTTTGCATGTCAATTGTAGGATGCAGCAGTTCCAAAATAACATCTCCAGCCTCTTATGTGATTTAGAACGAGCAGTCTAGCGCAAGTGGGAGAGAGATTATATTGGATAGCAAACTGTATGTCCAAAGAGAGATAAAGTGTTGTTTTGTATGATGAGTGTTGCACAGATGATAGAAGAAATGAGGGAAGTTAATATAGGGTGGGTTTTTTGGTGAATTTCACTTATTTTTGTAATGGTTTCATTAAAACAACATGACTATACACTATGCAAAATAATGTACTTTCAAAAGTTTGGGATGAAACATAACCTGTCACATTTGGAAGTGATATCTTTTCCATGTGATATATTTTCTTAAATTTTTACTTGGGGGGGAAATTGTACCAGTGCAACTTTACAACTACTGCCTTTTTAATATATCTCCCTATACAATAATTGTCATTTGGGGTGGCACTTTACAGAACATTCCACACGCTCCCAAATCAGTTGGCTCAATGATCTGTCATTCAGAACGTGTCCCTATCCACTGGCTGCATTGCCTGAGTCCTGCCCACAAAATCAGCACCCACAAAAATGTACTTCAGAAGACAGAGACTCCAGCCCTGCCACTTCTTTGCACTGCCGCTGCACCCGGCCCGGCCTCAGCCTGCAGTGAAGCTGGTGCCCATGGCCACTGCCTGCCGCTGCCTGCCCCTGCCTGCCACCCACTGCTCCTTTGGGGAAGAGGAGCCACGCTTGACCTGCTTCACTCCACACCCGCCACCGATTGAGGTAGCTGCCACCACCGCCGTGTCAAAATCAAAGCCTGCCCCCACTGCCTCATGGTTCCACTTTGCCATGGCCTACCAGTGACCTGTCAGGGACCAGCACCTGATGGGTGCGTGGGAGCCGGGTGGCCACCAGCATTCCTGGGTGCCTGCGTGGCGAGGGAAGAGCTGAGCAGCTGGATGCATGCTGGGCACAGCCCGGATGTGGCACATGCCAGCTAGACAGCCCTGGCAGCCCACAGGGAGGAGCTGTGCCTTGGGGGGGGAACTGCTACTCCATCTTTCTAGAGCTCATTGTATTACTTTTACAACGAACCTTCCTGCTAGTATATATATATAACCAAATAGATGCATCCTGTTCTAAATGAAGGTCCTTGTTAAAAGCTCAAGCCATTAATATGTGACTAAATAACATCCAAGCTTTGAAAGTTCTCTAAAGTGATTAGTTAAAATGACAGGGGATTTGGGTCGAATCTTCAGAATTTGTTTCACTCAATACAGACATTTATCAAGACAAAGTGAAAAATAAGGAAGGTGATAAATGGCCCGTGTTTGCACATTTCCCAGCTGAATGGCAAGCATTTCTGTAGACTCGTTTCCCAAATTTGATCTGAAAGACACTTCTTCATACTGATCACCTTTCTCGGTGTGTGTTGATGCCATCATAAAGCCCTTAGCATCCGATCAAAACAGATTAGCATTTTTGCCTTCAACCAGCTTGACCCTGAATGCGGCTCATTTTCCCAAGCTCATCATGGGCATCGTCAGCAGAAACAGACCCCCCTCCCCATACATCAAGGCATACAGTTTTATTGAATGTGTGGGCTTGAGGAATGAGAGAGTCCATGATGTAGCAATAGAAAAGGGGAAGGCTGTGATGGAAAGTGCAGCAGTGCAAGCAGAGTCAAAGTGAAAAATAATTTCTGCTACCCACAAGTCGGAACACTACGTAGCCCACGAGTCAGTTTTGGATGCTTCTTTTCAGAGGAGAGAAATATGTAGTGACAGAAAGGCGCTGGGAGAAGATAACAGATGATACATGGAAGTGTTAGGTATGAACATAAACATAAATATGATAGAAAACATCTCATAGCCTCATTCAGATTTCCCCCTTTCTTTCTTCAAATCGATTTCCTTTCATGTCCCTTATGCAAGTGCAGATGAGGCCTGTTAGAGGCATGCAAAGGATCAAAAGGCCACCTAACCTATCCCTCCCCCCCAAAGAAAGCTGGACCACCCACCTACCACTTCAGTATCTGCACCCCCTAAACAAACAGTGCAGCATAACTTACTGTTTTGTGTGCCTTGAATGTGTTTGCTTTCTTACTTACTTACTTGACGTCTCATTCACCTTTGTTACCGAGCCTCAAGGCAAATTACACAGCAATAAAAGCAGTACAATAACAACCAGTATAATACATTCAATGAAGAATGGGATGAAACTGAATCACCAATTAAAGAACAATGAATCAAACAGTATAAAATGCATACAATATACTGGATCTCACAATTAGAGAACAATGAGAGCAGGTAAATTACAAGAAACAGGATTGCATGGAATCCCCCTCCAACCAAAATATTTGCCAGACTGATTGTTTCCATTGAAATTCCTTAAATCTTTTGTCTGATCAGGACCCTCCTAATTTGCCAGAATTTGCTGTAGGTGAAAGGAGTGGGCAACTGTCACAAGAAGTATAATGCAGAGCAAGAACTACTAATAGATTCCACAAGTCAGCCAAGCTACATGAAAAGCAGCTTATCCCTGGAGTCCCTTGCCAGTTCAGATACCTTTTAACAATTCCTCCATTTCTCTTTTTCATGTGCATCCGTCCATTATGGAACAGTTGGATTCATTCTCTGTTCATTTAAATGATGCTTATGAGGCAGACCTACCACAAACATTGCACTGAAATTTACTGTAGGGATGACACCAAGTCTACTTGCTGGATTTGGGGCAGTCTTTTTTTTCCCCCAATGTGTTCCAGAGCACACCTAGACTCCAGATAGGTAAAAGTGAGACAAAGAGGGATGCCAGCCTCCAGGCAGGACCTGGGAATCCCCGAGAGTTGCAGATCATCTTCAGACTTCAGAGATCAGTTCCCCTGGAGAAAATGGATACCTTGGAGGATGGACTCTATGGCATTGTACCCAACTGAGGTCCCTGTCCTCCCTGGCTCCACCCCTAGATATTCAGGAGCTTCCAACCTGGAGCTGGCAACCCTACCCCCCATCCCCACTGGTGGCCAGGCAGGACCTGCCAACCCTAGAGACAAAATGGGGTCACCGTTTCCCAAGGCTGCTTTTTGATACTAGAGTTCTCTCAGCACCTTGCCCGTGTCAGCATGAATGGCATCCTCTTCCCTGCCATTCATTCCCTGTCCTATTAGAAAACAGAGGCATTTGACCCTGTGCATAAAGCTGTGTTCAATGGGATTTGGCACCAGGGAGGTTGAAGTTCCCACAGCCAACTTTCCTGAAAGCTCTTCACACTGGAGAGAGACGAGGGCTTTCATTCGAAGAGAGTAACAGGCTCCATTCTCTGTATCAAAATCTTCCTTTATACCTTGCCTTTTCCTCCACTGGGTACCCACCATGGCTTGCATCGTACTGTTCTCCTCCATTTACAACCCTGTGAGGTAGGTTAGGCTGAGAGTGTATGACTAGTCCAAGGTCACCCAGCAAGCTTCCCTCAAGAGTGGGGATTCACACCTTCCAGATCCTAGTCTAGTACGCTAACTACTACGCAACACTGACTTTAATCCATTCCTGCAAGATACACAGGACTCTCAATGCCACTATGAAGCAGGAAAAGGAGAATGGCTGCAGGATTCTAATCTGTGCAGATTGAACTGTCACCTCTGTACTCCTTCATGTGTGCAGTGATGTCCCTGGACATGGGACAGAGCCCAGAGGCTCCATGATTTTCAATGATTTCCTTATGAAAAAGGGAATGTTTTTGGACATTCACTAGACACGGCTCTTAAATAATCCAGTAGTTTGGAATGGATCATTTAAGGACTGGACTGGAGTGAGTGCGCCCCTGACTAATCAATAGCACTTGGCATAGTAGTGCCTTGTAGAAGACTGTGTCCGCTTGCAGCCAGTCGGCTTCCACGGCTCCATCTGCTGCTGACTTTTGTGACTGCAGCTCAGAGGCCCCCATGAGCCTTCTGAATGCAAACGCCATCCTTGCCTCCGAAACACATGCACGGGCAGAAAGCAAATTCAATTAAGAGAAGTGATTTGCTATTGTGGTTAAGTTACAATAGAAGTAATCACACCAATTACAGAAATCAGGTTGGCAATCATGGGTTGCCTGCCCTCTGGGTTGCTATTAAATCCATTCCACTGTGCCCGGTTTCCCCCTGTCTCTTGAAACTGGGAAGCACCCCCTGGGCTCTCTCCCCACTCTGCCCAGGATGTCGCAGCATCCTTCAAGACCTCTGAGCTAATTCCTGCTCCCAGACGTGCGGCCCCGGTGATGTCAGTCAGATTTATTTCTACCTCTCTGTGCTGGAATAATCGCTGGGTAGCAGCTGCACTCAGACACTGTTGCTGTATTCTCCCCCTTTTTTCCTCAGCAAGTGGTAGTTTGAATCTTAAGCAGCGTCTTGGATTACTCATTGTAAACATTTCCCAGGCCCAGAGGGAAAAATAATTACACAACTGTCTAAGATTCCCCCCCCCTTCTCTCCGGTTCTACTTGGGTGAATCTCCTTTAATTATTGAAACTGTAGTATGAGAAGCACCATTAAATATGATAACAGACCCTCCTTCTCCTCTACCCCTGATGCTCATAAACCGGGGAGCCTGTCTCGGCAAAACCGTCACTTAGCAGTGATGAAAATTGCCCCTGTGATGTTTCCTTCCTTCGGTCTCCGGAGACAAGGCAACTGTATTCGACATGACTGCTTTATTTCCTGCTGCTCATTTAACAGATAGGTAATGCACAGCTCTAATCACATCATTAGAAACTAGGCTTTCAGGAGGGGAACAGGAGTTCCCAGCTGACACACATGTGACTGCCTTCGACTGAGTCAGACCACTGGGTCTCCTAAAGTTCACTGATTGTCCACTGGCTGGCAGTGGCTCCTCGGGGCCTCTGGCAGAGTTCTGTCAAATCATCTACTACACGCTCCTTTAAACTGGAGGTGGTGGGGATTGTACCTGGAACTTTTTTCTTGCACAACAGATGCTCTACTGTTAAGCCGCAACCCCACTCTAATTTGCATGCCACTTCCTGGAGATCTCCTGGGATTTCGACTGATCTCCAGGTGACATTGGTCAGTTCACCTAGAGAAAACGGCCACTTTAGAAGGTGGACTCTATGAGATTTTTGTTGTTGTTCAGTCGCACAGTTGAGTCCGACTCTTCGCAACCCCATGGACAAGATCTCGCCAGGCCTGCCCGTTTTCTGCCGTCATCTGAAGTTTGCTCAATTTCATGTTCGTTGCATCTATGACACTGTCTAACCATCTCAT
>NW_015167090.1:99366-99530 GCF_001447785.1 Gekko japonicus | reverse complement strand
TTAATGCCAGTAGCTCACAAAGTAGAATTTTTGCTCCCAAGACTCCACAGCTTAGAGGGAGTATTGGTAGGCACATAGATGAACAAAAACTATTGAGGCAGACTCAGCATGGGTTCTGTAAGGGAAGATCTTGTCTCACTAACCTGTTAATGTTCTTTGAGGGG
>NW_015167090.1:66113-98242 GCF_001447785.1 Gekko japonicus | reverse complement strand
CTGAGCGGTCGGGTTAGAACGGATAAAAGGAAGTACTTCTTCATCCAAAGAGTGATTAACACATGGAATTCACTGCCACACGAAGTGGTGGCGGCTACAAGCATGGACGGCTTCAAAAGGGAATTAGATAGGCATATGGAGCAGAGGTCCATCAGTGGCTATTAGCCACAAGGTATAGATAGGGGCTCTGGGGCAAGTGATGCTCTGTCTTCTTGGTGCTTGGGGGGGCAACAGTGGGAGGGCTTCTAATGTCCTGGCCCCACTGGTGGACCTCCTGATGGCACCTGGTATTTTTGGCCACTGTGTGACAGAGTGTTGGACTAGATGGGCCTTTGGCTTGATCCAACATTGGCGTCTCTTATGTTCTTATGTCTTCTCCAGTGAGGGCTCCCTTCTCATTTGTTGGCCAAGGTATTTGAGCTTCAGTTTCATTATCTGGCCTTATACCCCATCAAAATCCCTCCCCTCCCATCCCCAAGCCCCGGTCTCCTCAGGCTCCAACCCCCAAATCTAGACTTCAGGTATTTCCCTACCAGGAGCTGATGATCCTAGGAAATAACCATTGGCCCGACCGAGTAAATCATGGTCATCTTACCCTAGGCAAGGTAATTCACTCACACAATGTCCCACTAAGACTCAAAGTTATCTAAACCATGGCATATACAACATAATATGATACAATAATGGGTTGATGTATTTGCTTGATAAATGGATTCAGATATGGGCGGTCACCATTGCAATCACCCCCTGCTGGCAGCTGTTCTTAAACCATAAAAAACTGGCTACCCTTTGCTTCCAAAGTAAAAGGATTCACTTTACCAAACACTGAATGAGCCATTCTGGCAATTAGACCTATCTGAGGTACCCTTTAGAAGAGGTTACACTAGCATGTGATACTTCAGAAATTCTACAAAATCCCATTTCTTCCCAGATCTGGGCGGTCAGAATAATTGGTCTTGTTTCCTAAATTGAGCAAATGCATTAGTAATCCCCTACTATTACATTTCCAAAGTTTCAGTAGAACACTTTGTCAATACTATGTGCAGCAGCTTTCTTCTCTTTCAGTTCATTTATGTGTACCCCCCCCCATATAACCAGTGTGCATTGATAAGGCACTGCAGACAATAGTTCTTGATGAGGCTGCACATGCAGTTGTATCACAGTTCTTTTTGGGGGACGTTATGCCAATGCACAGGAGCACAACAAACTTCCACACAAAAAGGATCTGAATGCAGAGGTACATGTGGCCATATCACTTTTTCATGAATGTCCATGTGAAAATCTGAACACTATACAGGGCACAAGGCTATGAGGGGAGAAGGTATGGGCAGGAATGGCATCTGTACCCCCTGATCCCACTCCACTTGCAAGAGCCACCAAACCTGATTCATGCCCCTCCCTCACCTATGCAGAGACACCAGTGATGGTGATGCACTGGGGCCATCTACATGCCTGAGCACCCCTCTGTAGACTTAACTTTAGACATTCTCATAGTTAACCAGAAATTAAAAACAACAACAATGGAATGCAGCAGAGAGAAAACTGCAGAACAATAAAGAAATGGGATAGTGTGAAACCATAAAATACCAATGCTCTGAAGTTTCCACACATTTCTCCAGCTGATTCATCCCTCATGCTGTTCTCGAGGGGTCCCTGTTCCCCAGGAACAGGACTGCAGAGATCCATCTGTCATTGCAGTGGGAGCGAGAAGGTGAGGAAGGCCCATCCTGAAGGAAATGTCTTCCATGAGTTGAGATTTACTGCAGGATCCAAGCCAATGTTTTGCACTTGCCCTGCCAATGAGGATTGCAAAGGGGGAACAAAACCAATGCTTGTCATCTCCATTTGCAGATAGTTTAGTGGTGTGAAGGGAAGGCCAAGGGGTGCTTTGCTATGAAAATGAAAGCAACTAATTAGCTTGGGATGTGCAAGGAGAGAGGAGAAGGAATCATGTGAGCTGAAGCTTTCTTGAGGCTTAACATTGCCAGGAACAAAGACTGGAAATAGATCCCCAGTGTTACAGCTTAGGGATAAAAACACCATTGGGTAGCTAATACCTTTTTCCTAGAAACCTTTTTGGGAACCTTCCTAGGAACCTCATGTTTGAAGAAATACAACAATGAATATGCCAGGATGCTGAGAAGGAGGAGATGCATCATATAGGCTGGGTTGCTCTCGTTCTTCTTAGGCACACTCTGACAATATAGTCAACCATAAGAGGGGTGATTTGATCTTAGAAGCTGGAATAGACAAAGAAGGAATCACACAGCTTTTCTGGAGTTACACGGTGCCCCTTTTTGCTGCTCGCTACATGTTTCTGGCTGGCTTTTGATTGCCCCTGGGCCTCCTATCATTTCAAATCCCTGAAAGCTGGCGAAGAATCCGAGATTTTTGAGCATGAGCTAGATCCACAGCTCTTACTCCCGTGCCTCATCCCATCTGATGAAATGCAGCCACAAGTAAATATCTCAGTGATTGTCTTCTGCTGAGGCCCGACTGGTAAAAGGTCAGGTGCCACCTTGGGTGATGCATCTGGAGGGCTTTTAGCAGTGTGTCCTGCTTGTCATTTGACAGCACGTCTCTGTCAAGGAGGCAGAGTCTTCCCCTGATCAATAAATCAATCTGTTCTTTTGATGCTTACTCTGTTTGTATGCCCTGTGTCATTCTCTTCAAGTCAGTGTGCAAATGTAACAAGTTAAGCTGCTTTGTCGGCATGCTTCTTGGGGATGATGCCAGCAGGGAAGCAAGAAGACAATGGTCAAAATCTGAGTCTTCGATGTATTGTCAGAACAGAGATGCATTTTACATTCAGTTAGCTAACCTGTGTCGATTCTACCATGCATTCATGGCCCCAATTGGTGCAACATTATGATTTCAGTCTCCAGCTTTATCCTGTATCTTTATTATATATGCCTTAAAAGACTGTACAAACAGGGAAATCTTGGAATCAACCCAGAAGATCTACTTCTGGGTGGACATGGCTGGAAGAAGCATCTACTTGCTGTTGTCTTTCATTTTTAACCTGCCATCCTTGCTGTGCCTTGCTTCAAGAATTAGCTGGAGGGACAAGCCAGACATTACAGTAAACACATAGGCCATGTATGGTATGCAGCCTTTTCATTTTTAAAAATGATCTTTCTAGCAGTGTCTAGTAAAACAAAATGTGTGACATCAATGCACTCAGAGTTTTCCTTCCCCACTTCTGCTTCCTTGGCTAATGATTCTGGAGTGGGGTGGGGGAGGATTCTAAGTACTGTGATGTTACAGGACCCATTTTCCTTCATAACATCTAGTTTAGCACTTTTGCTTGTAAATATGTTATTAGGGATGGGCACAAACCGGCTCATGAACAGTTCATGATGAATTTTGGCAGGTTCATTGTTTGCAAAGTCTTTCTGGAGGTTCATGCTGATTTGTGAATGGATACATTTCCAGACTGACTGTCTCCACTCAGTCAAAATGTTTTACCAAAATGTTTACCAAACTTCAAAGGAGCATAACTTGGAGAGCATGTAGAAAAGCATCTGGGGGAGATCCCCTGTGACTTTGATATCTCTTGCTTGCACAGGATCCATTCTATATGCTCCTGAACCTGCTGCCCGTCAATGAGAATGTCAATGAAGCTGGAATAGACAAAGAAGGAATCACACAGCTTTTCTGGAGTTACACGGTGCCCCTTTTTGCTGCTCGCTACATGTTTCTGGCTGGCTTTTGATTGCCCCTGGGCCTCCTATCATTTCAAATCCCTGAAAGCTGGCGGAGAATCCGAGATTTTTGAGCATGAGCTAGATCCACAGCTCTTACTCCCATGCCTCATCCCATCTGATGAAATGCAGCCACAAGTAAATTTCTCAGTGATTGTCTTCTACTGGGGCCCGACTGGTAAAAGGTCAGGTGCCACCTTGGGTGATGCATCTGGAGGGCTTTTAGCAGTGTGTCCTGCTTGTCATTTGACAGCACATCTCTGTCAAGGAGGCAGAGTCTTCCCCTGATCAATAAATCAATCTGTTCTTTTGATGCTTACTCTGTTTGTATGCCCTGTGTCATTCTCTTCAAGTCAGTGTGCAAATGTAACAAGTTAAGCTGCTTTGTCGGCATGCTTCTTGGGGATGATGCCAGCAGGGAAGCAAGAAGACAATGGTCAAAATCTGAGTCTTCGATGTATTGTCAGAACAGAGATGCATTTTACATTCAGTTAGCTAGCCTGTGTCGATTCTACCATGCATTCTTGGCCCCAATTGGTGCAACATTATGATTTCAGTCTCCAGCTTTATCCTGTATCTTTATTATATATGCCTTAAAAGACTGTACAAACAGGGAAATCTTGGAATCAACCCAGAAGATCTACTTCTGGGTGGACATGGCTGGAAGAAGCATCTACTTGCTGTTGTCTTTCATTTTTAACCTGCCATCCTTGCTGTGCCTTGCTTTTTCGTTTTTAACCTGCCATCCTTGCTGGAGGGACAAGCCAGACATTACAGTGAACACATAGGCCATGTACGGTATGCAGCCTTTTCATTTTAAAAAATGATCTTTCTAGCAGTGTCTAGTAAAACAAAATGTGTGACATCAATGCACTCAGAGTTTTCCTTCCCCACTTCTGCTTCCTTGGCTAATGATTCTGGAGTGGGGTGGGGGAGGATTCTAAGTACTGTGATGTTACAGGACCCATTTTCCTTCATAACATCTAGTTTAGCACTTTTGCTTGTAAATATGTTATTAGGGATGGGCACAAACCGGCTCAGGATCAGTTCATGATGAATTTTGGCAGGTTCATTGTTTGCAAAGTATTTCTGGAGGTTCATGCTGATTTGTGAATGGATACATTTCCAGACTGACTGTCTCCACTCAGTCAAAATGTTTTACCAAAATGTTTACCAAACTTCAAAGGAGCATAACTTGGAGAGCATGTAGAAAAGCATCTGGGGGAGATCCCCTGTGACTTTGATATCTCTTGCTTGCACAGGATCCATTCTATATGCTCCTGAACCTGCTGCCCGTCAATGAGAATGTCAATGACAATATCATTTTGACAGTTGCAGGTTCAGGAGGTTCAGGTGTGTATAGAATGGATCCTATGCAAACTAAAGACACCAGACTCACATGGAATCTCCAACTGACTCTCCTCTACCTGAGTGAGGATTCGATTTATGGGGTCTGAGTTACAACCCCTCAAAGAAGGTGCCCCCAAGAAAGTGCTTTCTGCAGAAATTACAAGCAGTAATTTCCCCAGAAAGCACTTTCTTGGGGGCATCTTCTTTGGGAGGCCATAACTCTGACCCCGTAAATCCAATCCTCACCAAACTTTGTAGGCAGGTAGAGGAGGGTCACCAGGATATCCCCTGTGCGTTTGGGGTCTCTACCCAGTGTTACAGCTTAGGGATAAAAACACCATTGGGTAGCTAATACCTTTTTCCTAGAAACCTTTTTGGGAACCTTCCTAGGAACCTCATGTTTGAAGAAATACAACAATGAATATGCCAGGATGCTGAGAAGGAGGAGATGCATCATATAGGCTGGGTTGCTCTCGTTCTTCTTAGGCACACTCTGACAATATAGTCAACCATAAGAGGGGTGATTTGATCTTAGAAGCTGGAATAGACAAAGAAGGAATCACACAGCTTTTCTGGAGTTACACGGTGCCCCTTTTTGCTGCTCGCTACATGTTTCTGGCTGGCTTTTGATTGCCCCTGGGCCTCCTATCATTTCAAATCCCTGAAAGCTGGCGGAGAATCCGAGATTTTTGAGCATGAGCTAGATCCACAGCTCTTACTCCCATGCCTCATCCCATCTGATGAAATGCAGCCACAAGTAAATTTCTCAGTGATTGTCTTCTACTGGGGCCCGACTGGTAAAAGGTCAGGTGCCACCTTGGGTGATGCATCTGGAGGGCTTTTAGCAGTGTGTCCTGCTTGTCATTTGACAGCACGTCTCTGTCAAGGAGGCAGAGTCTTCCCCTGATCAATAAATCAATCTGTTCTTTTGATGCTTACTCTGTTTGTATGCCCTGTGTCATTCTCTTCAAGTCAGTGTGCAAATGTAACAAGTTAAGCTGCTTTGTCGGCATGCTTCTTGGGGATGATGCCAGCAGGGAAGCAAGAAGACAATGGTCAAAATCTGAGTCTTCGATGTATTGTCAGAACAGAGATGCATTTTACATTCAGTTAGCTAACCTGTGTCGATTCTACCATGCATTCATGGCCCCAATTGGTGCAACATTATGATTTCAGTCTCCAGCTTTATCCTGTATCTTTATTATATATGCCTTAAAAGACTGTACAAACAGGGAAATCTTGGAATCAACCCAGAAGATCTACTTCTGGGTGGACATGGCTGGAAGAAGCATCTACTTGCTGTTGTCTTTCATTTTTAACCTGCCATCCTTGCTGGAGGGACAAGCCAGACATTACAGTGAACACATAGGCCATGTACGGTATGCAGCCTTTTCATTTTAAAAAATGATCTTTCTAGCAGTGTCTAGTAAAACAAAATGTGTGACATCAATGCACTCAGAGTTTTCCTTCCCCACTTCTGCTTCCTTGGCTAATGATTCTGGAGTGGGGTGGGGGAGGATTCTAAGTACTGTGATGTTACAGGACCCATTTTCCTTCATAACATCTAGTTTAGCACTTTTGCTTGTAAATATGTTATTAGGGATGGGCACAAACCGGCTCATGAACAGTTCATGATGAATTTTGGCAGGTTCATTGTTTGCAAAGTCTTTCTGGAGGTTCATGCTGATTTGTGAATGGATACATTTCCAGACTGACTGTCTCTACTCAGTCAAAATGTTTTACCAAAATGTTTACCAAACTTCAAAGGAGCATAACTTGGAGAGCATGTAGAAAAGCATCTGGGGGAGATCCCCTGTGACTTTAATATCTCTTGCTTGCACAGGATCCGTTCTATATGCTCCGGAACCTGCTGCCCGTCAATGAGAATGTCAATGACAATATCATTTTGACAGTTGCAGGTTCAGGAGGTTCAGGTGTGTATAGAATGGATCCTATGCAAACTAAAGACACCAGACTCACATGGAATCTCCAACTGACTCTCCTCTACCTGAGTGAGGATTCGATTTATGGGGTCTGAGTTACAACCCCTCAAAGAAGGTGCCCCCAAGAAAGTGCTTTCTGCAGAAATTACAAGCAGTAATTTCCCCAGAAAGCACTTTCTTGGGGGCATCTTCTTTGGGAGGCCATAACTCTGACCCCGTAAATCCAATCCTCACCAAACTTTGTAGGCAGGTAGAGGAGGGTCACCAGGATATCCCCTGTGAGTTTGGTGTCTCTAGCATGCCAGGATGGGGGCATTCTATTGAAGCACAAAGATCATGAACTGAGCCAGTCTGTATGGCTCCTACAAGTTCACGATGGTCCGCGGTTCACAAACCGGGCATACCATGAACCACAAACTGAATAGCATCTGCCCAGTTTGTGCCCATCCCTATATGTTATTTGGGGGGTTGATCAGATTTACATGTTCTTTATCTGTTGATGACTGAAATACAGAGTGATCCTTTGCATAGTCTGCATATTACATGGATACTTAGCATTTATATAGTACAAGTGGGGCCCTGTGATACTTGGGGAGGGAGGGCATCCCTTCTCCCCCACCCCACTTTATTGCCTGGTGGCCTGGTGCACCCTCTGGATTTCCCTGCCAGTCCCACCGCCTCTATCCTCATCCAGAGCTGCTCCAGGTAGGCTCTCTGAGGTTTCCTTCTCCTCCTTGTCTGATAGCTGTTCTGAGCTCCAAGTGGCTCCCAGCATCTGCACATGGCCAGACAATACTTTTTATTTTTATTTAACTTTACTTTGGAGGAAATCTACACATTTCAGACCTCTCTACACATCTGGGGAGTCCCCCAAGTGTGCAGAAAGATCTCTTTAGCTTCTGTGTAGCCCCAATCTGTGGATTTAGATATCTGCAGATGGTGCCATAGTATACAGATTTTCAGCATTTCTTCAACATAAAATCTGAGGATCCTTACAACAGCCCTGCAGTGTGGGTTAACTGACCTCTTGGTCACGTTGGCTTCCAACGTGCAGGTGCCAGTTCTCAATATTCTATTATATTTTATCATGAACAAGGAGCAGAACTCAAGAAGGTGGTATACACACTGGAGTATGTCCATATAACAGAACCCTCTGTAAAAAAATATATGCAGAATGAAAGGAAACAGACTGTACCCCATCAGATCCCTGACAAGGTGGGTGGGTGGGTAGGTGGGTGGGTTAATCTGTCTGTCTGTCTGCCTGCCTGTCTGTCTCTGTGTTTCATATTTAACTCCCCCTTCCTCCAAGATCTCAGGATGGCATGTATATTTCTCCCTTCCTCATTCTGCCTTCACAACAATTATGTGAGGTAGATAAGACTGAGAGAGAAAGTGTCTTGTCTGAAGTCACCCAACAAACTTCATGGCAGGGCAGGGATTTAAACCTGAGTCTCCCAGACACACTAACCACTATACCAAGTTGGCTGTTGGAAATAACTTTGAGGCTTCCTAGTGAGTTCATAGAAGAGCATTCATGACACTGCTTCATTTACCCATCTCATTTTATTATCATCATCATCAGCTCTCACAATTTTATGAATCTTACTGACAACACTTAGAACCAGCTTGGTGTAGTGGTTAGGAACATGGACTCTAATCTGGGAGAACCGGGTTTGATTCCCCACTCCTCCACATGTGGCTACTGGTGTGACCCTGGGTCAGTTACAAGTTCTTTCAGAGCTGTTCTCTCATGAGCAATTCACAAAAGAGCTCTCTCAACCCCACCTACCTCACAGGGTGTCTGTTGTGGGAAGAGGAAGGGAAACGAGATTGTAAACCGCTCTGAGAGTCCTTCGGGTAGTGGAGTGGGGTATAAATCCAATCTCTTCTATTACTGTTGTTATTATTATTACTACTACTACTATTTATACATCAATTTTTGTCTCTTTTTGTGAGGGGCAAAACATTCTTTGATATTGTTAGTTGACTTCACTTCAAGCACACGTAAACACAAGAAGCTACCTTCTGCTGAGTCAGGCCATGGCTCTATCAAGCTCAGTGTTGTCTACTCTGATGGGCAGCAGCCCAGATCCTCAGACAAAGAGGTTTTTCATATCACCTACTACTCGATCCTTTAACTGGAGGTGCCGGAGACTAAACCTGGGACCTTCTGCATGCAAAGCAGATACTCTACCAATAAGAACCTCATGCTATGAAGGTAGCAATAACAGAACCATGGCCTCATGCTATGAAGGTAGCAATAACAGATCAGTCTATGTGCACTACATGTGTGTGACTCCATCCTTAGGCACTGTATGTTCTTATCCTTGTAAAAGCAAATTTCTTGTACAACCAATATCATATAAACAGAGTTCAGTTTTTGTGGGCCAGTTCTTACCACCAGTAACACTTTTCTTGTTCCAGATTGTTAACATGATATAAAAATTACATAATTTAATGGCTCTTATTGGATTTGATTCATTTTGTTTATTGAGTTTTTATGTGTAATAGGTTTATCTCCCCTTCTACATTCAGGGTAGCTTCTGGAATTTATGATGGGAGTAACTAGTTTTTGGGGTTTGTTGGTAAGACTGTTGCAGATGATTTCACAGCATTACTTCTCTCTAGAGTGTGGCTTTTGCAAGCATTTGCTAACAGAATTATCACAGTAGTGCCTGGGCATTTTACTTTTCATCTGACCCTCTTGGGCACCATTGTTTTGAACAGAAAACTGGGGAGCCTCCCTACTCTCATTCTCAGCTTGAAGTGGAGAGGATGTTGTGTGCTAACTGCAAAATTCCTGGATGGCCGTGGATTTGTCACAGTATTAATTGTGCTCATTTTCACTTCAGAGGTCATGGTCTGCCATCTGTTGCAAACCTCTCAGAGGATCTGGTGGGAAACAGTGCTAGTTCCTTTACTCAGTTTTTTTAAAAAGCTGCTCCATACTTTGCTATTTTTATGAAACCGTATTAGATCAATTCATTTTAGTGAACAAAGTGCTGTGTGTGTGTGTGTGTGTTTCACTGTTCAGGGTGGAGTATGTGTGACTTCTGTTAACTGTGTAGCATTATTGTACAGCAGCTATAAAGAGTAGTTGTATGTCCTGCTAGGTTATGGATTCCCAGCTTCTTATGGCATAAGCTAATATTGGTGAGATGCGGAAAGACCTCTTTTAATAACATAAGAAGACCAGTGGTCCATCTAGTCCAGCATCCTGTTTCACATAGTGGCCAACCAGTTAGTAACCCTGATATTCCTTGGTGGTTTCCCATCCAAATACTAACCAGGGCTGACCCTGCTTAGCTTCTGAGACTAACCTGGGCTATCCAGGTCAGGCAGGGCACCATAAATGCAGGCAGTAAACTGTATTTATTTAATTGGAAATGAGCTGAGCTATTTTATTGAGTTGTATTTATGTATGTATTTATGCTGGTTCTATAATTGTTGTAAGCCGCCCTGAGCCACTTCGGCGGGAGAGAAATCTAACGAATAACCAGTTTGGTGTAGTGGTTAAGGCTCTAATCTGGGAGAACCGGGTTTGATTCCCCACTCCTCCACTTGCACCTGGCTGGATGACCTTGGGCAAGCCATAACTCTGGCACAGCTGTTCTTGAAAAAGAGCAGTTTCTGTCAGAGCTCTCTCAGCCCCACCTACCTTGCAGGGTGTCTGTTGTGGGGAGGGGAAGGGAAAGGAGTTTGTAAGCCGCTCTGAGACACCTTTGGGTAGTGAAAGGCGGGGTATAAAGCCAATCTCTTCTTCTCTTCTTCTTCTAAATAAATAAATATGAACATCTGTTTACCACCATGGAAGTTGGGCAGATTTAAGTATGACCCTCCAGTGGAGAAAATCCCACCTGATTGGTGCAGCACACTGCTGGAGCTGTGTAACTAAACAGTGGTTTCTAATGTGTAATCTGTCTTTAAGAGGAGAGATGCTCTTGACTTTCAGACCAGGATTGCTTTAGGGCTGTTGACTGTTGTGCTGCTTCTGTCTTGTGGAGGTGATGTATAGCAGGGTCCCTTGATGCTTTCTGAAAGTGATGATAACTGTGGTTTGATATGCAGTTAGAACAATGATGATAATTTCAGAAGGTGCCATTTCCTGTCAAATTAAACTCAATCAAGCAGAAGGAGAGTGAATGCTTAATGATGGCATCATGTTACACGGGTGGATGATGCTAACCCAGAGCAGGGTAGCACCAAATCACTTCCTGTAACACATGGAATGACAGCTGCCAAATGGGAAAACGGAAGCCCCTGAATGGACTTACTCATCTGGGACAAAGTTGCTGTTGTGGTTTAGAAGCTACAGCTTCCCCTCCCCCACCTTCCTATAACCCAGAAAAGCACTTAAGAGCTGGTTTTTAAGCCTTGAGTCTGACAAGCGTTAACTGAGTGGCCAGAGCTTTGTCAGTTGTTGGATACTTCTGACATTACAAAAGTATCCTTTTTCTCTCGTACATTAGACTTGGTTTTCATGTGCCAGAGAATGAGATGGTCCAATCCTGAAGGGGCAGTGTAGACTATATAAGTGCAGGCGGAGGGGTCCATCCTCCTTAGGGTTGCCACCCTCCAGGTGGGGGCTAGAGATCTCCTGGGATTACAACTTATCTCCAAGTGACAGAGATCGGTTCCCTTAGAGAAAATGGCAGTTCTGGAAGGTGACCTCTATGGCAATATACTCTGTTGAAGTCCCTCTCCTTCCCAGACCTTGCCCTCCTCAGGGTCTACCCCGAAAATCTTGAGGTATTTTCCAACTTGGAGCTGGCAACCTGAAAGATTTACAGAAGTGTGGTATCCTATAATAAAATATTTTTCAGAAAAGGCAATATTACCTAAAAATCCATATTACCATAAATTAACATATTTTTGAATTGTGTCTACTTACCTGATCCAGCTAGGTCAGTCTTATTCTGTGCAGGGGGGATCCTCCCGAGATTGGAGGCCTTCAAATGCTTAGAGGGTGAATATACTGAGTACAAAAAGAAGTCATATTGAACTTGTTTGGTCATTTAGTTGATATAATTGTTGGGAAAATGTTGTTAACTCAAATTTGTTACCTACTTTTTGCATAGTATATGCAAACCTCATATTTTGTTGTTACTCTGAATTGCTCACTGTTTGTAATTAATCTAGTTAGCTATGCTATTGTGTTGTTAGTTTTGTTGTGAAAACTGTTTGATTTTTAAAAAAATTAAAAGTCCATGCAAGTAAATATCAGTTGATCCTACAGAAATATTCTAATTTGCCTTGTTCCATGTTGAACTAAATTTCTCCTAGCAGAATGATATTTTAAGATAGGGGAGGTCTGAAAAATGGGATTCCTGGCCTACATCCTGAAGTGGTATAGTTAAACCTACCCAGGGGTCATTTCGTAGAAAAAGAGGTGCAGGAGCTCATTAGCATGACTCATTAGCATAACATATTTGCATATGCCACATCCCCTGACATCACCAGAAGTGTGTCAGAAGGCAACACCCACTGCTCCACTGGACTGTTTTGGATTGCTAGCTATTGGGGGGAGGGGACGTGCAGATCTGTCCTCGCAGAGGAGGGAGAGCTTGTACCTGAATAAAACTTGGTCTTAAAGGTGCCACTGGACTGTTTTGGACTGGGGGGCTGGGGGGGGCTCTGCAACTTACCTGGCTGCTTCTTGCTCTGACTGAGGGCTGCTGGAAGCAGGGGGTGGGGCTTGGTGCATGTGCCCACCCCCTGGGCTCTTTACTGCCGGAGCTCCACTCCTGTGCGCTCCTGCAGGAAATGACCCCTGATCCTACCACCTTATTTCTCTACAGGTGAAGATGAAGGAGTAAAGAGGAAAACCTGAGTGGATCTGAATGCAGGGAATATGAAAGGAGATGTCTTTCATCCTCTTTCATGTCCGTCCCCCCCCCTAAGGCATGGACCAAACCAGTACAGACCATTCCTTCAGTGTACCACCCCCTCCCTATCACCAGGAGACCATGGCTGTTGTGAATCAGTTACTATAAATGGGTCTATGCTATGAGCTTGGTCAAAGAATGTAGAGATATCTCCTCAATGGGCTTTAGGTGTCAGGAAAAGGTTCTGTTCAAGTGCCCATAAGAGCTTGGTGACACCCAGCTGAAGACAGGAGGCAGGTGTGTCTGAACAAAGAGCACTTTTAGATGCCAAAAGAGACAGAGGTGACAGATTGTTGTGAGTTGGCTGAAGCACCTTGAGGGAGTAGGATCTCTCTCTGTCTCTGGGGATCGGATGTGAGTCAATGGATCTGCTGCCCTAGAGCTCTTTGCTTCTACCAGAGCTCTACTTGGACATTTGAAAATAAAACTCATGCTAAAAATGTCATACACCTCCAGTCCTTTCCACCAGCCTAAGCAAGTGCTGGCCCAGGAACTTCACTCTGCCTGGAGGAGATGGTGCACAGCTATGTTATTCATCTCTATGCAATTATACAGAGTTGGGTCTTCTGCTTATCTAATACAAAATCATGTAAATCACTGGAAAATATTCAGTGGCGTTAAAAGAAACTACAGCAGTTCTACTTAGAAAATGTAATAAGTTGCTGTGAACTGGAAATAAAATGAAATGAAAATGGATTGGTTTAAAAATTGGTAGATGTGGATTATCATTCCGTAACTGGATCAGGAGAGGCTGTGGAGGCGAGGTCTCAGCGTGAATCTCCTGCCTGCCATTCCTCACAACCTGATGCTGACATGCCCTCTTCTTCGGCATCCTCCTCCTCCTTCTTTTCTGATGGGCAATTGAGTTGCTATTTTTTGGAGCTGGAAAAAAATTCTGACATCCCTGATGCTAGAGGAGAGGTCAGGATGCACATAGGAAGTTTAACAAAAGTCAGAAGGGCCCATTCCACTTTGGACATCATCTCCTGACAAAAATATGTAATCTTTCCTTAAAATCTGCCTCCATTCCTGAGGACTGGAAGGTAGCTAATGTCACTCCCATCTTTAAAAAAGGGTTCCAGAGGAGATCCGGGAAATTACAGGCCAGTCAGTCTGACGTCGATACCGGGTAAATTGGTGGAAACCATTATTAAGGAAAGAATTAGTAGGCACATAGATGAACAAAACCTATTGAGGCAGACTCAGCATGGGTTCTGTAAGGGAAGATCTTGTCTCACTAACCTGTTAATGTTCTTTGAGGGGGTGAACAAACATGTGGACAAGGGGGACCCAATAGATATTGTTTACCTTGACTTCCAGAAAGCTTTTGATAAAGTTCCTCATCAAAGGCTCCTAAGCAAGCTCAAAAATCATGGGATAAAAGGACAAGTCCTTTTATGGATCAAAAACTGGCTAATTAATAGAAAACAGAGAGTGAGTATAAATGGGCAGTTCTCCCAGTGGAGGGGGGTAAGCAGTGGGGTACCACAGGGATCAGTACTTGGTCCACTGCTTTTTAACTTGTTCATTAATGATTTGGAGTTGGGAGTAAGCAGTGAAGTGGCTAAATTTGCAGATGACACGAAGGTGTTCAGGGTGGTGAGAACCAGGGAGGATTGTGAGGCACTCCAAAGGGATCTGTCAAAGATGGGCAAGTGGGCGTCAACATGGCAAATGGGGTTCAATGTGGCCAAGTGCAAGGTGATGCACATTGGAGCCAAAAATCCTAAATATAAATACACATTGATGGGGTCTGAACTGGCAGAGACAGATCAAGAGAGAGATCTTGGAGTTGTAGTAGATAACTCACTGAAAATGTCGAGACAGTGTGTGACTGCAATAAAGAAGGCCAATGCTATGCTGGGGATTATTAGGAAGGGTATTGAAAACAGATCAGCCAATATAATAATGCCCCTATATAAATCAATGGTGAGACCTCATTTGGAATACTGTGTGCAGTTCTGGGCACCACACCTTAAAAAGGATATTATAGCTTTGGAAAAAGTGCAGAAAAGGGCAACTCGAATGATAAAAGGGTTGGAACACTTTCCCTATGAGGAAAGGTTAAAGCGCTTAGGGCTCGTAGTGGTGGCTACAAGCATGGACGGCTTCAAAAGGGAATTAGATAAGAATATAGAACAGAGGTCCATCAGTGGCTATTAGCCACAAGGTATAGATAGGGACTCTGGGGCAAGTGATGCTCTGTCTTCTTGGTGCTTGGGGGGGGTCAACAGTGGGAGGGCTTCTAATGTCCTGGCCCCACTGGTGGACCTCCTGATGGCACCTGGTATTTCTGGCCACTGTGTGACACAGAGTGTTGGACTGGATGGGCCTTTGGCCTGATCCAACATTGGCGTCTCTTATGTTCTTATGACATACCTAAGTTCACATGTATATATGAAACACAAGGGGGTTTTTATTTGAATCTCTCTCTCTCTCTCTCTCTCTCTCTCTCTCTCTCTCCCTCCCCCCCTGTGTGTGTGTGTGTGTGTTAAGTACCATCGAGTCATTTCCGACTTAAGGTGACCCTATGAATTAAAGTCTTTTTAGACATGCTATCGTTAACAGCCTTGCTCAGGTGTTGCAGACTGAGGGCCATGGCTTCCTTGATTGAGTCAATCCATCTCCTGTTGGGTCTTCCTCTTTTCCTTCTGCCTTCAACGTTTCCAAGCATTGTTGTCTTTTCCACTGAGTCTCATCTTCTCATAACGTGACCGAAGTATGACAGTCTCAGTTTAGTCATTTTAGCTTCTACAACCCACTCGTTTGTCTTTTTAGCCATCCACATCATCCATAAAACTCCCCTCCAACACCACATTTCTAAATGAATCAACTTTATTTCTGTCAGCTTTCTTCATTTCAATACCATAAGGGGCCTAGACTCTGTCAAGAGGCTAAACTCGTAGCAGGGTCACTCAAGGTTCTTTGGTCACAGCTGAGACGCCGGACTAAGATGCATCCACCCCCTCGTGGATCAATCGCCAGATCAGCAGAAGAGAAGAGACAGTTCCCATGCTGATAGGGGTATACAAATCCTTGAAGGGTAGCTATTGAGCAGCAGCAGTAGTGGAAGGTGACACTGGCAGAGGATCTTTTGTAGACAACAGCAGTGCCAGGAGTAGGGCTGTAAAATTCCATCACATCCCTAAACTTAGTAGCAGGTGAATATGCCGGCCTTCCCAATGGTCACCATTAGCATCAGGATTTTCCCCCCTGGTTGGAGGAAGGTGTTTGAGTTTCTTCTGATTCAGCTGAAAGAACAGGCAAGGCAGGATTCTTTGTTTAACCCCATGCTGCAGATAAATGCTTAACCTTACAAAGCAGCAATGTTATGCACTAGAGACGGTAAATAAAAGCTCAATGAGATATGGCCCTTTTTGTCATTTGACAGGCCATGTGGGTTTTGATTGTATTTAAACGGAGTCACTTCAAACATGTCCCTTCCTCCTGCACATTCAGCAGACAGCTCAAAGGGTTGAAATCCATGAAGGTAAGACAGGGAGGAGGAGGGACGGGGAAGCGTGACGGCATGGAACAATCCCTGACTGTAGATGGATTTTGCCCCCTTCTGTTGGTCTTCTGCAATGGTTTTGGAGTGCCCGAGGCTCAGACTACATTGGCACAGTTGGCTGAGCAAATTCTCTGGGCAGCCAGACACACCCTCTCCAATATCACCCCAGTTATGAATAGGTGGGTTTCAAACAATGACTCATGCCCTTGGGGAATTCAGCTTGAAAGCCAGACTGCTTGTGCTACTGTCAGTGGCCTTTGTTAGGGTCCAAAGCTATCAGGAGGAGGAGGAGATAGTGAGGGATGATTCCAGGCACCGTGGTCAGGAAGCACACCTAATGTAGCTTAGAAAGACAACTCTGCACCCTTTGGGAGAAATGGAACTGTGCAGCATGGTGTAGTGGTTAAAGAGTGGCAGACTCTAATTTGTAAAACCGGCTATGATTCCCCGCTGCTCCACATGAAGCCTGCTGGGTGACTTTGGGCTAGGCTTGCCAAGTCCCCCCGGGGGGCAGGGAAACCCCCGCCCCAGAGGCCCGTTCCCCACCACTGGCGGATCAGGCCCCGGGGGAAACCCCACCCCCAAAGCACGTGACGTGCCCAGCATCAGCACGTCACCCAGAAGTGACGAAGCCACGCCGGGGGTGGGGCCACGGTCATTTGAGGGAAAACTCTGTTTTTCCCTCGGATGACTGCAGCCCCACCCCTGGTGCACCCGACGTGGCTGCATCACTTCCAGGTGATGAGCACGCAGGCGCTCCTGCAGCAAGCCGGGAGTCCCCCGCTGCGGCTTAAGGTAGGACTTGTGCCATCGAGTCATTTCCGACCCACATTGGAGCCAAAAATCCTAAATATAAATACACGTTGATGGGGTCTGAACTGGCAGAGACTGATCAAGAGAGAGATCTTGGAGTTGTAGTAGATAACTCACTGAAAATGTCGAGACAGTGTGTGACTGCAATAAAGAAGGCCAATGCTATGCTGGGGATTATTAGGAAGGGTATTGTAAACAGATCAGCCAATATCATAATGCCGCTATATAAATCAATGGTGCGACCTCATCTGGAATACTGTGTGCAATTCTGGTCACCACACCTTAAAAAGGATATTATAGCTTTGGAAAAAGTGCAGAAAAGAGCAACTCGAATGATAAAAGGGTTGGAACACTTTCCCTATGAGGAAAGGTTAAGGCGCTTAGGGCTCTTTAGCTTGGAGAAACGATGACTGAGGGGTGACATGATTGAGGTTTATAAGATTATGCATGGGAAAGAGCAGGTAGAGAAAGAGGTACTTTTCTCCCTTTCTCACAATACAAGAACCCGTGGGCACTCCATGAAATTGCTGAGCTGTCGGGTTAGAACGGATAAAAGGAAGTACTTCTTCACCCAAAGAGTGATTAACACTTGGAATTCACTGCCACAGGAAGTGGTGGCAGCTACAAGCATGGACGGCTTCAAAAGGGAATTAGATAAGCATATGGAGCAGAGGTCCATCAGTGGCTATTAGCCACAAGGTATAGATAGGGACTCTGGGGCAAGTGATGCTCTGTCATCTTGGTGCTTGGGGGGGGGTCAACAGTGGGAGGGCTTCTAATGTCCTGGCTCCACTGGTGGACCTCCTGATGGCACTGGTATTTCTGGCCACTGTGGGATACAGAGTGTTGAACTGGATGGGCCTTTGGCCTGATCCAGCATTGGCATCTCTTATGTTCTTATGTTCTTAACCCTACTTTGGGCCAATCACAGTTCTCTCAGAACACTGTCAGCCCCACCTACTCCACAAGGTGACTGTTGTAGGGGGAGGAAGGGGAGGAAATTATAAGCCTCTTTGAGACTCTTTAAGGTAGAGAAAAGTGGGGTATAAAAACATCTTCTTCTTCATAAATTCTGGCCCCTAAGTGGATATCAACAGCTGGGAACAGAAGGGATGGAGGTCCAATACATGCAGGCCTAGGAGTTCAAGAGCTGATGCACCAGAGTCAGTTTCCACTTCTGCCATGAATTGACTATCTCCATAGTCTGGGGATAAAAATGCTGCTTAACTTACAGAGTTGCTGTCAGGATTACTTTATACAAAGTGCTATATATCACCACCACCATTATTACTTATTACTTTTCTGTAGCATCTCATAAGGTGTGCCTCTCTATTTGGCCTTCTCCAGCACTTTGGGGAAGGGCCATGGCTCAGTGGTAGAGCATCTGCTTGGCATGCTGAAAACCACAAGTTCAATCCCTGACATCTCCAGGTACAAGACGGAGCTCTTCCACCAGGCTTATGAGTAGGAGCCGCCACGGCCACTTACACCACCACTCTGTTATAGAGAGAGACCACTGGGGGGGGTGGGGTAACATCTTTCCATCACCCCAGCCTTCCCCCCTGTTACACAAGATGTTAGGAGTCTATGTGTGCATCCGTAGAACTGATTTTAAGTTGTTTTAAATTTGTATTTATATCATGTAATTTTGTATACTGAACACACTTGGTGCCTTATGTGAGCTGCCCTGAGTTTTTCGTGGGGGGGGGGTGCTGCCATTCTATGTCTGTGTGGTACTGCCATGCCATGCTCATACTTCTAAATAATAATTAAATAATAAATACAATAAATAATAATACTTGCATTGAAGTTGTGAGTGAGCAATTTGGCTGCTGCATAAATTAGTTTGCTCAGGAGGAATGGCTCCAGAGCAAACTAATTTATGCAGCAGCCAAATTGCTCACTGCAAAGACAAAAATGGGTGAGCTGGAGACTAAAAAACGGTGAGCTAGCTCACACTAACCCAGCTTAGAAGGAACACTGGTGGGGACTCAGGCTCCTCTCCTCTCTCTGTTTGTTCGCTCGTCGTCCTGCTGGGGGTGTTTCTAGGGGGCCTTCTTTGGCATAAGGGGGTCCCATCCAAATGGGGGTGGAATGTAGCCATTGTAAACCCCCAGCTGGGACTCGGAGGGGGGGGTCTAAGGAGCAGCTCAAGAAACAAGAAGGTGCTGGAGTCTGATTTTCTCCTCTCTGCCGCTCCAGTGGCATTCTGGGGCTCTTCTACTTGGCAACAGCCAGGTCAGCATCTGGGGCCTCTTCTCATTGGCTGCCTCAGCCCCATCCTCTTCCACCCCACTCTGAAGGGGCAGGACTGGGCTCTGCCTGACCCCCGCTGTTGCTGCCTGGACCTCCCTCTGCACTGGACTTCACCTTGGTGAAGGCATTTAGGAATGGGGGGCTTGGTGGGGGGGCTGTGGCTCCTGCTGCCCCTCCTGAGTGGGCTCATGGTGGTAGGTAAGCCCACCCCACCCAAGGGGAGGGGCCTGTAAGAACTGCAGGGTGGGCGGGCCCTGTGGGCCCTGCAGTAGCTACGGGCCTGCTTAGTAGGCATTACTATCCTTGATGGTCCAAGGCAATTTCATGTATTCAGGGGTGTTCTTCATTGCAATGCTCAACCTGTAGTGACCCAATGTAGCAGGGCATACCCATCCTCCTGTAAATTGGACAAAGATCCTCAACACAGTTTTTGTTTTTAAACAAAAGATATTCAGGGTGGGAAAGTGATTGGCTGAAAAAAAGCGGAAGATGTTGAAAAAGAGACAGATGTACTGATTGGAGTTTGCTCTGGAATATATTTTGACTCTGTAGCCAAACAGAACAAATATGTTTTCGAAGGCTTTCACAGCCGGAGTTCATTAGTTGCTGTAGATTTTCCGGGATGTGTGGCCTTGGTCTTGGCATTGTAGAACCTGATGTTTTGCCAGTAACTGTGACTGGCATCCTCAGAGGTATAAACACAGAAAGATGGAATACTCTCTGTGTCAAGGTGAGAAGAAAATGGTAGGCAGTAAATTTATATCTACTCCAGAAGGTGGGTAGGGCTGAGCCATTGTCTTGTAGGAGTTCCCCAGGCTATGGACATGCTAATGGAGGAGCTTTCCTGAGGAGGTTCTTTTGTTTCCTGAGGAGGTTTCCTGCTTCCTGAGGAGGTTGTTGAAATTCTAATCTTATCTGTAGTGCCTGTAGTGTCTGATGTAAAGCCTTTTGTGTTTTTCAGGAGAGGAAGCCATTTCCTATTTATTTTTAAACCCTCTTCTTTCCTGTTGAAATTATGTATGTTTGTGAATTTCAATGGCTTCCCTGTGTAATCTGAGATGGTAATTGAAAGTGTTGTCCAACCTTTCAGTGTCTTGGAACAAAATACTGTGTCCTGTTTGAGTTAGGCTATGTTCAGCCACTGCTGATTTTTCAGGTTGGCCAAGTCTGCAGTGTTTTTCATGTTCTTTTATTCTTGTCTGAATGCTACGCTGTGTGGTCCTGATGTAAACTTGTCCACAACTGCATGGTATGCGGTATACTCCTGCAGAAGTGAGGGGGTCTCTTCTGTCTTTTGCCAATCGTAGCATTTGTTGTATTTTTCTGGTGGGTCTGAATACTGTTTGTAGGTTGTGCTTTTTCATAAGTTTTCCCATCTGATCAGTGATTCCTTTGAAATATGGCAAACACACTTTTCCTGTGGGAGACTGTTTTTCCTCAGTTGTTTGTTTTACCTTTCGTTTAATCGCTCTTCTGATTTCATTCTTGGAGTAGCCATTTGCTTGAAGAGCATGGTTTAGATTATTTAGTTTGTCATTGAGAAAGTGTGGTTCACATATCTGTCTTGCACGGTCTACTAATGTTTTGATTATGCCTCTTTTTTGCTGAGGGTGGTGATTGGAGTTTTTATGCAAATAGCGGTCCGTGTGAGTTGATTTTCTGTAGACCTTGTGACCTAATTGAAGGTTAGTTTTGCGGATGACCATGATACCTAGAAATTGGAGTTTACCCTTGACTTCTTTTTCCATGGTGAATTTTATGTTAGGGTGGATGTTGTTGAGGTGGTCTAAAAACTCCATCAACTCTAACAAAACAGAACAAAGCTCCTAACTGAGGAACAGAAAGATGGTGTTTCAGACACCCTTGGGGGAATCAGGTAGGGGGCTGGAGGTCAAGGTGAAAGTGGTATGAGAGCACTGAACTAATGGCACTTGTGAAATTCCCTTCCCAGGTGAAAACGTTTCTGTTTCATATGTTGTACCCTTAGTGACCATCCTTTTTGCTTGTTTTTAATTGTTGGTTCCATACATATGTATTGTTTCAAAAGTTGGTTTTTAATCTTTCAATTGCTTGCTCTCGAGGATCCTCCTTGGGTGGAAAGGTGGCATTAAATGTTTTCCATAAATAAGCTATAGAAGTGCGTGCACACACCTGTTCTCCTGCAGCCATTGAAGGTAGTTTGAAGGGACTTCCCCCTGGCTGTTTCCTATTTCTTTTCTGCCTGCTGAAATGATCCTGCAGAATGACATCATTTCAGAGGTTTTGATGCCATCCTTGTAAAAATTACAGGATAGAAAGCTGAATCTAGTGCACCTGTATGTGTGCTATGGGGGTGGTACTCATGTGTGCGCATATGTACAAAGTCTGTTCATTTGCTGTTGTCATGATCTGCTCATGTCAAGGCATGGCCCAGAACAACTCCAGAAACAGCTATTGTCCTATGAGCCAGAGCACAGGAGACATGTCCTGGAATACTCTTACTCTCTTGGGGGTTCTACGAACCAACCACCCCAGATTGTGTTTTCCTGCATGCAGCTGACAGAAACACCTGTGATTCTGGCACCACAAAGAGGGACAGGTTTCGAAGTGCTAATGATGATTAGTTCATTTAAGCCAGCAGAAGCCAACAATGGGCTTGAAATGTTAATCAGATTGAAGGGTCTAATGCACAAGAGCAGCCAAATGGGAGAACGAACCAGGAAAATGCAGCACGGATACCGGATAGTGAGAGAGGCACAAGTGAGAAGGAGATAGTGAGGAAGATGAAAGAATGGCTAAGTGAGGATTTGACTTGAGTATTTTCAGCTGTTCAAATTCCTTTAATCTGCAAGTGGTATAGAGAGCCCCTTTCCTTGCCTGCTTGGGATGCTTCACTTGACTTACATTCACTTACTGATTAGCGTCCTTTGGCTCTCTGGCAAATATGTGGCAGGAAAATTCCTGATGAAAACTGCAGCCCTTGAACCATTTACTTCAACGATAATTCATAGACTTCAATGGAACTACTCCAGAATTACTGCTGTGAAGTTGGTGTCTAAATTTCTGCACGAGCTCCCCCTATCCTGTCCTTCTTCCTGCAGTTCCAGTACTTTCTGGAAAATGTCTTGATTTAACTCTGTAGGCATATTTGTCTCTAGATAATACGTGTATCTAAAACTGACCTTTGGGAAAGTTTTGCTTTTTGTGGTGAGGCATATATTGTATTGTAAACTCCATGCAACTGCATAGCCTGATGCATAGGACAGGGGTCTTCAGTTTTGGGTTTGGGGAGGTTAATGCTTAAGGACTCCTGCTTCATTCCTTTCGTAGTTCTTTTCCTTTTTAAAAAAATCTATGTTTGGCTGTTCAAACAAATTTTAGATGAATGATTTGTGCTTATTTTACTTCTGTTTTTTTTCCTGCTGTTTTTAAGCATTTAGTGCTTTTTCAATTGGTTGCAGTGTCCCCTGATGTGTAAATTGCCTCTACGCTTTTGCTTCAATTATAGGGAAAAAGTTAACAACAACACAGATACCAGAATAGCAAAACAATTAAAGTACAACAGTATGGTAAAGCCAGCCTCCTTGTCATTAAATACCCTCTTGAATACAAGAGTATTGTTCCACTTTCTAAAAAGCCATGAGAGTGAATGCCTTCCTAACAACTTCCCAAAGCCTGTTCTGTAACCTGGAACAAGTATAGTAAAAAACTGAGAATGGGCAGTGGTGGTTTTAACTGAGGGCGTAATCACACATACAATTAGCCCCACCATAGGCATGAATACTGGGTGGATTTAAAGGGTGCAATCAGACATGAACATCTGGGAAGCACCCCATACCCGTCGGCAACCTGTTTTCCTCCACCACCAAAGAAAATCTGGTAGTAAATGAGTTGCTGCAGGCCACAGATGGAGTTTCCCATGTCTGATCACTCCAGTGCGCTCTCATGGTGTTGGGATGGTCTGATCAGGCCATCCCAACTTCATGCCATTGCTTTTCCCCCAGTTTGGTGTAGTGGTTAAGTGCATGGACTCTAATCTGGGAGAACCAGGTTTGATTCCCCACTCCTCCACTTGCACCTGGCTGGATGGCCTTGGGCAAGCCATAATTCTGATAAGAGCTGTTCTTGAAAAAAGGGCCGTTTCTGTCAAGAGCTCTCTCAGCCCCACCTACCTCACAGGGTGTCTGTTGTGGGGAGGGGAAGGGAAAGGAGTTTGTAAGCCACTCTGAGACACTTTTGGGTAGTGAAGGGCGGGGTATAAATCCAATATCTTCTTCTCTCCTTCTCAGTATGTACATCATCGCAAACTCCATAGGGAGACCTCAGTGCAGAGATGCGATGCATCGGTTCCTCGTGTAAGCACATAGGAAACAAACAGGGGGGAAAAAAGACTCATCCGGGGTTGCATCTGATTATGCAGTGGTGGGCTTTGCCCGCAGCTTCCAAGAGCTGTGTGATCATGCAACCGTGAGTCAAATTCCTCCGGAGGAAATAGCCTCGCCCCCTCACTTTATCTCGCACGTGTGACTGCCTTCTGAGTTCACTTCATCCCCAAGTTATTTGAGAGTATTTCTCTAATACTTAATGTTTGGTGAAATGTAGGGTTGCCATGTCCCCCCCGGGGCACCAGCAGGGGATGGGGGATAGGGTTGCCAAATCCAGGCTGGGAAACTCCTGGAGATTTGGGGATCGAGTCTGGGGAGGACAGGGACCTCAGTGGGGTATAATGCCACAGAGCCCACCCTTCAAAGCATCTATTTTTCCAGGGGATCCCCAGCTCTGTAGTCGATCTGTAATTCCAGAGAATCCCCAGGCCCCACCTGGATGCTGTCATCTCTTGTGAAATGCCTAGCATTGGGCAGCTAGGACTGTAGCTTTAATTCAGATTTTAAAATTGTCAGGTTGTGTGGGCTTGATGTGAACAGCTATGGGTGAACTTTCCTAGGCTTGAATTTGAAACACTCTGGAAATTTTTAAGCAATCCTGGAGAGCTGGGGGAAAAAAAGAAAGAATATTATTTCCCAACCCAAACTAACTCGTGATTTGCCAGCCCCCAGTCTGGTCCACCACTTCCCAATTGCTTCTGTGTCCCCAACCACATGAAGCCTACTAACTGTCCAGAATCATTCTCTATCCTCAGAATGTGAGGCACAGACATTTCTGGGAAATGTGGTTCTGATGTCAAGCACCCTTGCCATAATTTCTGGCACTTCAGATGCTGTAAAATAGTTTGAGACTGGGGCAGGAGGAGAGAATGGAATAGAATGTGATTGGGTTTCTCTTTCCCCGTGGGCAAATGGGTGTAGGAGGAGGGAGGGAGTTAAATTATTTTCCAGTTGGATTGCAGTCTGGGTCTAAGAAGACTGAAATCATATTGTTAGACTTAATATTAAATGTGAGTTTTACATACTGCTGGAGTTCATATGCCAAGCCTAGGGAAGGCAAGTTTTGGCAGAGCTGCTATATTTGAATGTGGTTAAGTTTTGGCAGAGCTGCTATATTTGAATGGCTTACAGCTATATAGCTATATTGTACCCTGGAAGAAGAATTAATTCATCTGGTCACTACCTTTGTGACAAGAAACTCTCACTTGCAGACAAATCCAACTCCTACCATGTCACTGATTTCCATGTCATTCCCTACTCATCTCTATGTACAGGATAATGCCACAGTTGTCTTGCACCAGAATGGCCACAGTAGTGATTGCTGCTGAGTTATGTGCTCCGTTGGGCTGAGCCTTGGAAGAATACCAAAATGTGCGTGGAAGTTGTACACATAGGATTTGGATGCAGTGATCCCATGAGTCCTTAGCCATTCACCCAAACATCAGTTTTTAGTGCCTGCAGACATTCTGCTATTCCTTTCTTGACTAAACTAAAATCAGAGTCCAGTGCACCTTAAAGGTTAAGACAGCGTATTCCAACATAAGCTTTTGTGATTCAGAATATCCAGTGTCCCTGACGAAGCATGCTCTGACTCACAAAAGTGTGTGCTGGAATAAATTTTGGTAGTCTGTAAGGTGTTACTGGACTCATCTATTTTCTGTTACTGATTAACACAGCTACTCCTTTGGAATTATCTCTTCTCCAAGTGTTGGCCAAATCTTTGCAGTAGTGTGGTATATCCACATACATTAAAAATGAGACATTAAGCAAAAGTGCAACAGATCTGAGATGGAATCTCCCAATTTCTTTAAAAGCAGCTGTGGAAAAGGATCTGATCTGGGGCCACAACACAGGGATAAGGGAGGATCAGTGCTTTAGCCCAAACATTTCCTGCATATAAATGAGCCTCCTTGAATGATTCTTCATACAAATAGGGGGGAAAGAGAGGTTATGTGTCTCCCACCCCAATCAAATAGTACTTAGAAGGTGGCTGTTTACAGCTGAGGGAAGAATTAAACTTCCCTTTGTCCAGTACTGCAGTACTGATGCAACTTGTGTCTCCATCTCTGGCTACTACTTACAGAGGTATAAGAAGATGATCAGTCTAATAACTGATCTCCAGTAGCCCTGTTCAAAAGTTACAGTAGTACTCTCCATGTAGATGGTATACTTGATTTTTCTTTATATATTCATTGGATATTTCTCATATTCAACACATGTACAGCTGAATGAGCAATTTAAGCCCCACAATTATCCAGGCCCTGATCCCCAGTTTCATTTGTAAAGTCAACATGTGTTATCTCTTTCTTACAAACAGATGTACACAGGTACATGCAGGATCTATATGCATTTACTGCAACATGAAGAGGGCTAATAGCTCATCCAGTTTGAATATTTCAGGGTGAAATGAGCACATCTGATTTATTTCACATCCAGACAGGCACATATCCATTTGCTCGCATTGATGCACACATCAAAGGTTTGTGAACTGGCCCTCACATTGAATGAAGTTCAAAAGAATTTGGGAGCTGTTCTCTGCTTAGTGACTACTCTCTGACAAAGCCAAATGTGGAAAACTTTCGAGTGGGATAATAAACAAACAGACAAATAGCTAGAATAGGCAATCAAAATGTGTGTGCGCATGTATCCATGTAAAAGGGCTGTCAAGTCGCAGTCAATTTACGGCAACCCCAGCTTTCAAGGCAAGGCAAGCTTTCAACACAGCACAATACGATAGCAAACTATGATATTGTTGGTTACAGAAATATGGTATGGATGATGTATCATGAGCCCTTTTTGTAACATGTTAGATAAACCTAAACCAGTGTCAGTCTTACTTGGTGATCTCCCTTCTGAGAACTGACCCTGCTTAGCTTTCAAGATTCAGTGACATGGGGCTATACCATGCCACCTTCCCTCTCCACAATTGAAATGTACCGTAGTTTAGAAAAAAAAGCATAACACTAAGAATTAATCATTAGAGCTGGAGGAATTAATCATAGCAAGAAAATTATTCAATCTGCCTAATGCCTTATGACAAAGCTTGATCCAGAGCCTGCTCAAGTAAATGGGGTGACTCCAACAGATTTCAGTGGGCTTTGAATAATCAAAGAATGATTTATGCCTCGGTTTTGGACACGGTTTATCTGACAGTTCACAGGGCCTCAACTCAGCCTCTCTAGTTTGGCAAACAGCCATATGTTTTCTGTGCTGCATGGGCGTGTGTGCCACCCTTTGTGGTCCCCAACTGGTCTCTTCGGGATGACCTGGCATCATTCCTTCTCCTTCACTGGATGCTCTCAATGTTGCCAGGAGCATCCAGGATGGCTGTGCAAGCACTTCTAGCACATAGATTTCTGCCAGCATATATTCATCACACTGGAGGGATCCCTGACACTTTCCCTCCTGAGGAGCATTTCTCGCAAACAAAAGCCATTTTTAGGAATGTTGCAACTGGTGAATAAAAGGCAAAATGAATGCTGTCAAAGCAAACTTGCTGTTTGTGGCTGAATAAATGAACGAATGTTCGCAAATAGTCTTTTGCAGCGCTGGTCAAGCTCTCATAATAATAATGTTTCACCATCAAGGAAAATGGAAAGTCAGCAGGTGTAACCCATGTATTACATTTCCATCTCTGGTGAATAATTTTAAAGGTTTCTGAGGTTGCTATAATAGTCATGATATGCTTTTAGCTCCATTAGGTGGGCAGCAATAACGGTCCAAGGTACTGTTGTTTATATGTCCCTCCGATTCTTTCAAAAAACAAACATCAATGTAAAACCATAATGCACTAACAGGGGAGCATCATTGCTTTGCTTGCCAACAGTGTGTGGTAAACTTGTGTTTAAAAAATATAGATGATCTCCCTCACACACACACCCTCGCCGGTGGCCAGGGCAACCGTACTTCTGCATGAGTCCCAGGAGTGTATAGACGTATACCGATACTGAAACAGCATATCTTAACCTGTGGATACACAGTGCTAAAGATTATGACTTTCCATTTGAATGTGGAATCGCATCCCTTATGGTTAAGATAAAAGGCTACTTAAACACGAGGACCACTAACACAAAGTGACCTGTTGGGAATAGGGTTGGAAGCACCTGATAGAGTGATACTGCAATATGCTACAAGACAAAGAGGTTCCACATGGGGATTTCCCCCCCTGCGCTGAATGCAGAGGGGGAACCATTAAATAAGGAAGGGCATTCTGAGCATGAATCATGGGCTTCTTGGGTCTTCCTCCTTGAAACCATCTTTAAAAATGATTACCTTTTGATGCAGTTCATATGGGGAACTGCAGGGTTGCTGTGGGTGGAGCATCTGTCTGCTTGCTCCAATTACAGCCACTATGGGGATGGAGGTGGAGCTTAGCTCCGCTTTCAGAAGGAGCACAGCATACACAGTCCCGCCCCTGTGACCCTTTGAAGGCTTGTTTCACTTTCCCAGCACAGCTCAGCAAGGAAAGTGGAAGAAAAGGGAAAGGTTGTGAGAGTTCATGGTTGTGCTTTTTCTCAGACATGATAGAGGAAAAAGAAGAGGGGTGGTGTGTGGGGCACCAGCACCAAGTAGTGCTGAAAGGGGTGTGTGGCTGCTGTTCTTGCCTACTCCCATGCTACTTGCTACCATGGAAGTGGTGCATTTTTGCAACAACCCCCCACCAAGATGCAGCTGTATTTAGAGAATACAGGTTTGGAAATTTCTGGAGATTTGGGGATGCATCCTGGAAAGGTGGGATTTGGGGAATGGAGGGACCTCAGCAGGGTATAATGCCATACAGCCCACCCTCTGAAGTGGTCATTTTCACCAGGGGGACTGATCTCCTGTTGCTACTAAAGGAGAATGGGAAGGACTAGGGAATTCAGTCACAGATCCCCTGCATAATGTGTGATGCATAATGTGTGGTTTGGACCTTAGAGTGACAACATGTCCGTCCCCCCCAAAAAAAAGAGACAGGCTCCTGGTACTACAATAGCTACAGCTTTCTACTCATCTGATTCTCTCAACCATCGTCTGAAGGTGTGAGTTGAATGGGTTTGGTGCCACCTTCTGCAGTATGAGAAAAACACCCCCCTGAGAAAAAGCAACCACATTTTGATGATTCTTCAGAGTGGAGGCAATGCTTTTTGGAGTTACTCTACCCATCATGACATAGTCACATTCATGACCGGCAGCAGGAGGATAAATAAGGCCCAAGCAGCACATTGGGAAAAGATGTCTTTGAGAACTGGTGGTAAGCAAGGTAAACAAAGCAGGTGGTCAGGAAATATATTGCCCCTACTAAAAACACTACCTTTCATACACAAGGCCCACCCAAAGCACATCTTGAGCAACCTTTCAAGGGGACTGCAGGACCTATTTATTTAGAAGGATGTTTGGGACTGAAGTAAGATTAACTAGGTATTTCCTCCTGGGATTCAGCTGCCTGGAACTGGGTCATACTGCCAACAAGGTGACAGACCTGGTTCTGAAGTCTGGTGCTTTCTGTGTTGCTAATTAGGGTCTATCTGCCTTTACTAGAACTGGGAATTACTTGTTGAATAAGAACAGCAGCCTCTTTCTCACTCCCTTAGAAATATATATAGGCTAGAAATTGAGCCTCAAGAGTGATGTCTTTGTAGACCCAATAAACACCTCAGCCTTTCGGTGTCAGCCGTCACCTTAGAGCTTTTGCTTGGATAGGCATATCATTTGCTGTCACCCCTGGGTGACCTCCTTCCCTGGCACTGAGAGGCTTTTGCCCACATTCACAGCAGGACTTAAATGGAATAGAATGAGGCTCCGATTACAGATTTAACGAGGATGAAAGCCCCGATTCCCACCTCTTGCTGAGCTCCCAGCTGTAGAAATGTATCTGATTGTTACTACCAGGCTGACATTTCAATCTGTATATACATATGCCCGTTGACTTTTGCTGGTATAGCTTGCTGGCTCTCTTTTAAGAATGGATGAGTGGATTTCAACCATTCTGCTCCTTTATTGTCCCAGAAGTTCAATCTGCACTGCATTATGTTCCTTTTTAAAAATTCTGTGCTAACTAGGAGGATTTCTGTTATCAATTCCAGAAGTAAAACATGTAGGATTTGAAACAGTTCCTCATGCATTGGTTCATTGTGTCTGAATATATATCTTCATCACCTAGAATTCTGAAATCTGGGAAGAAATTTTGATAAGTTTTTTACTTTCTTTTGGGTAGTAAGCACTCCTAGACTCGATTGTTGTTTGGACAAATACTTCATGCCTGTTTGACCCACAAAATGTTTCTTCATTCCCCCCCCCAAAAAAGAGGATATAAACACCTTTGTTAAATCATCATTTTATTTCTCTGCATCCCTGAGACTTTGAGCCTCAAGAGTGATGTCTTTGTAGACCCAATAAACACCTCAGCCTTTCGGTGTCAGCCGTCACCTTAGAGCTTTTGCTTGGATAGGCATATCATTTGCTGTCACCCCTGGGTGACCTCCTTCCCTGGCACTGAGAGGCTTTTGCCCACATTCACAGCAGGACTTAAATGGAATAGAATGAGGCTCCGATTACAGATTTAACGAGGATGAAAGCCCCGATTCCCACCTCTTGCTGAGCTCCCAGCTGTAGAAATGTATCTGATTGTTACTACCAGGCTGACATTTCAATCTGTATATACATATGCCCGTTGACTTTTGCTGGTATAGCTTGCTGGCTCTCTTTTAAGAATGGATGAGTGGATTTCAACCACTCTGCTCCTTTATTGTCCCAGAAGTTCAATCTGCACTGCATTGTGTTCCTTTTAAAAAATTCTGTGCTAACTAGGAGGATATCTGTTATTAATTCCAGAAATAAAACATGTAGGATTTGAAACAGTTCCTCATGCATTGGTTCATTGTGTGTTCATATATATCTTCATCACCTAGAATTCTGAAATCTGGAAAGAAATTTTGATACTTTTTTCCCCCTTTTTTGGGGTAGTAAGCACTCCTAGACTCGATTGCTGTTTGGACAAATACTTCATGCCTGTTTGCCCCACAAAATGTTTCTTCTTTCCCCCCCCCCCCAGAGGATATAAACACCTTTGTTAAATCATCATTTTATTTCTCTGCATCCCTGAGACTTCATTCCAATACAGATCAGAGAGCAAAGCAGAAACTCATGAAACTTTGCCTGAAGCAAAAATTGAAAAAAATTTGGAGACTGTTGCTGAAACAAAATGTCAGATGGATTTTGAGAAAAACCCCAAATAATTTTTTTTAAAAAAATAATTAAATTAAGGGAAAATCCAGGAGCTAATTATTTCATTTTATTGAATCTCAATGGCAGTTTTATGACCAATAAGAGGGAAATATTTTTTTAATTTTTTTTCTCAAAAAAAGTGGGATACAAAGGGGAAGAGGGAGTAGGGGAACGTTTAGATTAATCAGGTTTACCAATTTTATGAGTTGTTACAGACAACAAGTAAAATCAAATGTATTATCAGATGTATTACATATTTCAAATACAAAAGCAGACAATAAAATATCAGCATTATAGTGTTTTGGGATAGATTCTCTCTTTAAAAGAATAAACAAAAACTTACCTAATGTTGGCAATAATCTATTAACAATAAAATAGATTATTGTCATAGCAAAGATGGTAAAGGATTTGGAGAGTGTGACATGTGAGGTAAGATGAAAGGGACTGCCTGGGCATATTAGTTCAGAGAAAAGAATAGTGAAGTGAGGTTGAAATTTGTGAATGACTAAAATAGTAATATAAAGGGGCGGAACTGTCTTGAACCTCATTCTGCTGGCTAATTTACTGTGATAACTTCTTAGTTCAATACAGAGATGAAGAAACACAACTGTACAGGCTGATCAGGAGCCAAGAACTGGGAATATTACATTCTTGGCATTGCTACTGCACAGAGCCATTTTAGAGGTAAAAATTAGTCGGGGTAAAGTAAGTACTGGAACTTTACTATTCCCCACTGCACATATGAATTAACATTTTTGCATCTACTAATTCAGGAGCAGTTTGACCTTCTACCCAAGAGTAAAGGGATGGGAAAGCAGCCCCTCAAACATGATGGAGAGGCCTGAGTAAGAACTGCAGGCCTGTTGTGATTCCTTTATTAGCATTAGAAGTATATATGAAGAACACAGAAAGAAACAAAACACTAAGCCAATTTGTGATTCCTCTTCTCCCTTCTTTTACCACCCTCAAAAAATATTATTTACTATGGCTGGTCAGAGAAGAACAAAAGGTAATGAGTTTAAAGCGGGGGTCCTCAACCTGGTGCCTGTGGGTGCCATGGTGTCTGCCAGCACCTTTCCGGGGGCTAGGGTTGCCCG
>NW_015167090.1:52916-65965 GCF_001447785.1 Gekko japonicus | reverse complement strand
TAGACTCCACCCTCCAAAGTAGCCATTTTATCCAGGGGAACTGATCCCTGTGACCTGGAAACCAGTTGTAATCCCAGGAGATCTCCAGCTACCACCTGGAGGTTCAAGCCACAAATGGACCACAGTGACTAACCAAAGGTTGCATCCCACCAATTTTCACTGTGAAAAAAATGATTCTATTACAGTCCACAATCTTGCTTCTTCTTCTGTTCCTTGATTTTACATCGTGCAGTGCTGCTGCTGCTTCCAGACAATTGCCATGCAACTACAGATTTCCTAGGTAAACATTCTGTTTCCCCCAGCACTTCATCAGGTTGCTTTTTTATACGTGGAGCTGTTTTACAAATAAATTACAATGTAGTTACAGTGCTTATCCATTCTTTTTCTGCCTCCTGGGGCAGACATTTTTTGGCAGCCAGTTTGTGGCTGCATCCAATGCCCTGTGTCAGAATTACAATGGTACCCACAGGCTCAAAAGTATGGGTTTAAAGTAGAGGTAAGCAAGCTGAGGCTGGACATTATACAGGAAAGCCTAGTTGTTGTCCTAATAATCCAGGGATTATTTGTCCTTGTTCTACAGTGCTTTCTGTATTTAGAGACCATTATATTGGCCAAACAGTGCACACGCCCATCCTCCCTTCCTCTGTGTAGTCTGTATATTTGAGGGACCATCTCCAGCTATGGTTGTCAGGAAGCCATATGTCCCTCCACTTAGGGCTGTGCCATCACTTAGGGTGGCTAGTCTGGCATTAACCTAGGCCCAGGCTTCTTCCGTTGTGCTTCTGGCTCTGTGGAATGGACTTCTTGAAGAAGTAAGCAGGGCCCCCTCCTTGGAGATCTTCAGGAAGGCACTGCAAGGCCTGCCTGTTTGCCAGGGCTTTTGAGGGGGTTTGAATGGCAGGCATCTTTTTGGGGGGTGAGGGAAGAGATCTGGGGTTTGCTATTTTATCCTTGGTTTTAATTGAAAATATTTTCAACTGTTATTGTCAGACACCTTGAATCATGAGGAAAGGCAGGATATAAAATGTTTAAATATAGAAACAAATTAGTTCACCTTTTCCTGAAATGTCTACAGCCCAGTTAGCTTGGTCCAGTCCTGCTCTTTTCACAATTGGGGGGCGCTTTAGTTCAAGGCTCCTGCTGATATCCCGGATGGGATTGCCTTTAAGCTCTCTGGGTGACTTTGGTCCCTTCTTGTCTCTCAGACTGACTTACCTGCAGGGATGCCAGACCCCCCACTTCCAGGTCCCATCTCTCCACTTGCCAATCAGCTGTGGGGAGGACTTACTACAAAAAAGGGGGGCTCATCCAACCTGACTTCAATGTGACCCGGAAGTGACGTAGGCACATCGGGACAATGCTTTGGTTTTGGGGCAAAAACTATGGTAGAAGCTAATTCTGCCATAGAGTTTTTGCCCAAAAACTAGAACATTGCCTTGACATCCCTGATGTGAAAGTCATGTTGGGGATGTCACTGAAACATTGTGTAAGACTCCTTGCTCCTAGTGAGCCCACTCCCCATCCCCAGCTGGCTCCCCAGAGGGACCTGGCAACCCTACTTACCTGATAGGGCTGTTGTTAGGGTTGTCAACTCCCACTTGGGAAATACCTGGAGATTGGGGGGTGAGGGAAGAGATCTGGGGTTTGCTATTTTATCCTTGGTTTTAATTGAAAATATTTTCAACTGTTATTGTCAGACACCTTGATGGAGATTTTGGGTGTGGAGCCTGGGGATGGTAGGGCTTAGAGAGGGTAGGGAACTCAGCAATGTATGGTGCCATAGAGGCCACCCTCCAAAGCAGCCATTTTCTCCAGGGGAACTGATACGTGTCATCTGGAGACCAGTTGTACTCCCAGGAGATCTCCCCCTTCCCCCACCCCACCCTGGAGGCTGGCAGCTTTGGCTATTCTAAAGACAAAATGTGGAGAGGAGAACCACATGTGCCATCCTGAACCCTTTGGCTGCAGTCAATACGCCCAATTAGACACCCCATAGACACGAATGCCAGGCTGATTTAAAGGGTGCAATCAGACAACAACATCTGAGAAGTGCCCTGCAGCCGTCGGCAACCCATTCTGCTCCACCGCAGAAGACACTGGGGAAAATCAGGTAGAAGATGGGCCACAGATGGACTTTCCCCTGTCTGATCACTCCAGCGTGCTCTCATGGTGTCGGGAAGGTCTGATCAAGGCCTCCCAACTCCATGCCATTGTTTTTCTCCTCCTTCTCAGTATGTTCATCATCCCAAACGCCATAGGGAGCCCTCAGTGTGGAGATGTGATTCATCGATTCCTCATTTAAGTGTATCGGAAACAAACAGCACCCCCCCTGACTCACCCGCAGTTGTGTCTGATCACGCAGTGGTGGGCTGTGTCCACAGATTCCAAGGACTGTGTGGTCATGCAACTGCTGGTCAAATTCCTCTGGAGGAAATAGCCTTGCTTCCCCCCCCCCCACATTTTTTTCTGCCACGTGTGACCGTGACCTTTGTAGGAAGAATGGCATAAAAATGTACTAGATGCATAGATTTTGTGTTGTTTCTAAATCACACTGTTTTGGCCCAAGTCAATCCTTTCACCTCTTGATCAGATTGAAGACATGCCACATCTGAGAAGCAGTAGAAAAGAGTGTGAGGGAAGCTATGGAGAGTAGGTGCATGGAAGAAAGGAAAATCTACTAGGAAATAGCATATGTGCTTCCTTTGAAGCCATTGCATCTGAAAACTGCATGTAGCAAGCATCATTTTGCATATGAAAATCTAGTTAAGCTACAAAGCTTTTAATTAGATATTTTACTATCTTTTAATCTTTGCTTAAAGAAGGTCATTACAATGCTTATTTTTATGATTATGGCAAACAGATCTTTTTGTTCTGAAGGATTTTCTTTCCCGTCCCTCTGCTTTCACTACATGAACAGAGAAAAGTAAAGGGGGTGTGTTTACCACCTTTTGATAATGACTAAAATGCGGCAGAGTTCCCTGGGGCTTTAACAAATCAGCTTTGAGTGGTTTTTGTAAACTCTGAGGACCAGTGTGATATACTAGCGAGAATAACAGACTTTGGCTCCGGTCACACGAGCGAGATAATCTGGGGGGGGGAGTGAGGCTTTTTGCTCCAGAGCAAAATGAAGCGCAGTATCATGATCCCACGTTCCCCTGAGGCTCTGTGCTCAGGCCGTCAGCTGCCAATCACACGATGATGGCGAAGCATGGCAATGAAGCAGTACCGCGTTTGTGAGCGAGCACGTTTGTGCGCATACCACAGAGGCTTACAAGAAAACATCCGGTGGGAGGTGGACAGGCGCCGGATGCAATGGGGTACCAGCACTTCCACGATCAGACGCCCACCCGCGTCCCGCCTTTTCCAGATAATACTACACTTTCCCAGTTACTTTTTAACTCCGCATCTTTGGCCGGATGCTACGGGTTGGAGACGGGTGCACAACGCTTGCCAGATGTTGCCATATGATCTCACTCTTTTAATCTGCCTGGCAGTTGTGCCTCTCACACAGCAAATTCTCCGTGTGACTGGGACCTTTGAAAAGAGAGTCCTAGACTCAAATCCTGACTCATCTATGAAGTTTACAGGGTGATCTTGGGCCAGGCACTTCCTCTCAGCCTAACCTACCTATCAGGGTTGTTGTGTGAATAAAAAAGGGGGAGAATATCCCTTAGCTCTTTGGAGGAAGAGCAAGATAAAAATATGATAGATTAATGTCCAAAACTTTGTGGGAAATAGATGTATCTTTGACCAGTGTGCTTGTGCCAAATTTTAGACAAGGAGAGAACTAAAAATGAAACAAAACAATTTCCCCCAATAATTCTATTATTCTGATAGGACCCAATCAGTTAGAGTATGTACTGTGCATTTTTGTGTTTGCCATAGAATATGTTTTTAAAGAGCAGTACTTATTTTGCTATGCATAAGAGTTAGTGACCATCTGAACTCACAGGTGGGTAATATTGGTAAGGGAAAGTGCCGTCAAGTCAAAGCAGACTTATGGTGCCCCTGTAGGGCTTTCAAGGCAAGAAATGTTCGGAGGTGGCTTGCTATTGTTGACCTCTGTGTTGCAAGCCTGAATTTTCTTGGTGGTCTCCCATCCAAGTACTATCAAGGGTCAACCCTGCTGTTAGCCAAATTGCCTTGATATTTTAACGAATATGGGTGATTATGATTTATAAATTGGCAATAGGCAAATTAGGGAGCAAGCACCGGTGTATACAGAGGTCCCGCTTCTAACCAGTCAGACTTAGACTGACTTCAGAGTAAAATTAATATTGTTTTATTGAATGTATCTCAAGCACACAAATTCACAACCACACTTCAAATATACAGTCGTAAGAAACTTAGATAGAAAGGGTAAAGCGATGGTCCCATTAGCAGGAATGATCGTTGGTGGGTAATATTTACCTGTCCTTGATGGATGAGTGATCCTCAGGAAAAATAGGGGAGATTATAAGGAATGGGGTTTTTGTGTGTCTGAACCAGCATGCCGCGTGGAAACTTGTCGGTAGCACTAAAACCGAGAGGATGGGGAGGGATATAGAAAGCAGAGTGCAGGGGAGGAGAGAGAGCACGAGGGGCAATGGCTGCCTCCTTTTACGTGGGTACCTGGGGGGGGCGATGCTGGCCACATTCTCTTGTCACACCTCTGGTTAGTCCATCCCAAAAACACACTCATTGGGTACAGGGAACAAGGGGAGGGGACAGGGAGTGGTCAATATTGAGAGCTAGTAACTTGGACTGGAGAGTGGCCCCTGGATGAAGAGGGTATGAGTCACCGAGCTAGGGCTATTGTCTCTTGATGGGCTTAGCTGAGCCTGTTGATGGGCGAGATATTAGTTTCCAAACAACCAGGTGTAGAACCTCTTGGTTACGTGCAGTCTTGCATGTAGATGTATGGGTGGGGGGTGCCTGCGTGTATCAGAGGGAGGTCCTTATGGCGTTTGGAGCTCTTTGTTCTTGAACTTTGGCATGGCATGGTGTTCGACTCTTCCATGCAGCTAGGGAACTGGTCCATCTCACAGCAGGTAAGAGGGCAGGTAACCTTGAAGAACCAACTGGAACAGCAACGCAAAGGAAGACTTTCTTCTGTAATATGTGCATTCTCAACTGGAATCACATTGAGTCACTATGCAGTACAGTCCTTTCAGCAAGTGTTTGCACAGTCCATTTTATCACTTATGACTTCTACAGTCCATAAGAGCACATTAAGTGCCTTGCAGGGCAACACTGCTTAGCTTCTGAGATCTGATCAGATCTGGACAGGCTGGGCCATCCAGGTCAAGGCAGTGGGTATTACTACAGCAAGTTATATTTAGTAGGATTCCGAGCATATTGGGGGGAAATGTGCACTGAAAATTGAGTCTAGTAATCAAACTGTTTCACTCCATGCATTGCAAATTGGGGATTCATGCAGGTAATCAACAGTCTATTTTTCATAATGTAACTTTTTATTTAGGCCTATAGTAGCATTTTATACAAATCAGGATAAAAATACACTCACTTATCATGCATTAACATTGGGCTGCTACCTTTTGCTTTGTGATAAAGCCTTTCTTATGTTTGTCAGAGTTTAAAGGCAATCAGCTCTCTTCCAGTTCACCAGTTTCCAGTGAGATCAAGTTTGCATTTTACTTCTTCAGTTGAGTTGCATGAATCAACGTGCAGCCACAATATATTCATTTGTTTTTCAACTACAAAAGAAAAAGGAAATTAATTGGAGTTCTGTGTAGTTTTGTCTTATCAATAACTGCCAGCTTTTCCATACAATGAAGGTTCATTCATCATGGTTTCATTTTATTCTCCATGTCTATATTTGGGGGTAAATCTTTCAAAAGTGTTAACTCTTGGAACTCTATCAAATCAAAACTACATCTAGATCCAGAACCCATCTAATCACTAGGAATTCTCATTGATTTCAATGGCACTTATTTTCTTGTTGGTACACTAGAAACCGTAGTCCTGAGTAGTTTTACTTTTACCAACTCTGTAAGATAAATGGAATTCTGTCCTATGTGGATAGCTTGCTGAAATGACTGATTTGTCCAGTTTAAGATGATGTTTGTCTTCCAGAAATGCTAGTCTTTCCCTCTGAGAATTCTCTAGGCATAAATCACATCCTATTGCTCAAAACATTTTCATTATTTGGCTTTTGTTTTCATTTTGCAAAGTTCTCACAGTGGAGAGGTTACAATTTGGTATTCTTCCCCCCCACACACACACTGTAATGTACAATAAGGCCTTAGCCAGCTTGGCAAATAGCTGCTGGATCATATGCTACTACTAATCAAAGGAAGCTTCAGATGGTACAAAATGCAGTGGTGTCTACAGATGCACATTGAGCCGATGCTCTGCCAACTGCATTGGTTGCCGGTTGAGTACTGAGTCAGGTTTAAGGTGGACCAACATACCTTTTCAGCCCTGACCCTGGCCTGGTGGAATATGCTCCCAATTGAGATCAGGGCCCTGTGGGACCTGTTGCAATTCCACAGTGCCTGTAAGGCTGAGCTGTTCTGCCAGGCCTTTGGCTGAGGCAGTGGATGTCAAATAACATTGGCCTCACCAATGCTCCCTCTAAGCTGTGGAGTCTTGTGAGGAAAAATCCTACTTCGTGAGCTACTGGCATTAAAATTGTGAGTGAGCGATTTGACTACTGCATAAATTAGTTTGCTCTGGAGCTGTCCTTCCTGAGCTAAGACAAAAATGTTTGAGCTGGAGGCTAAAAAACTGTGAGCTAGCTCACACGAACTCATCTTAGAGGGAACACTGGGCCTCACCCTGCCTCAAGCCTTAAGTCAAACTGGCTCTTGTGCCACTTAGAACTACCGGAGCAGCGGATCTATTCCATCAAAGGATCCACCACCCTTCCTGGCATAAGTGATGTGGTCATAAGAATGGATGCTAACTGCCGAGCTGCTAATAGGTTTTAAACAGAGTTGTTTATGCTTTTAATTGGTTAATGTGATTTTGACATTCTGATGTTTTAACTTATTGTTTTATGAAATGTTGTGAGACACCCTGAGCCTGCTTGCAGGATAGGGCAGGGTAAAAATCCCTAAATAAATGAGTGGATGAGTGAATGAATAAATGAGGTTCTTCTATTAAAGGCACTTCCTTGGATAAAACTTACAAGCTTTTCCCTACCCCCATCTAACTCTACTGGTTCAAAGATCCTTCTACCACTTAATTTGCATTAAAAAAAGAACTTTAAGAGATCTATCAGAGATTTATTTATTTATTTTATTAGATTTATATACCACCTTCCCCAATGGGCTCAGGGCAGTGTACAACAGTTAAATATACAATTAAAACAATATTAAAATGACAATTTACACATGAAATAATAAAATACCATGCAATTATAAATGTTGTCAGATGACTAGTCAGGACAGGCCTGATGGACAATTGGCCTGGAAAAATCGGACTGAAAAACTTAGGGCCAAAAAAGCTGGAGGGAGGGAGAGGGGGGACGTCTGCTACCTCAACCAAATGCCTGGCAGAAGAGCTCCATCTTGCAGGCCCTGCAGAACTGCAATAAGTCCTGCAGAGTCCTGATCTCACATGGGAACTCATTCCACCAGGCAGGGGCCAGGGCTGAAAAAGCCCTGGCCCTGGTCGAGGCTGGCTGGATGTCCCTGGGGCCGGGAACCACTAACAGATGTTGATTTGTGGACCTCAGTACCCTCTGAGGCTCATATGGGGAGAGGCGGTCTCATAGATATGCTGGCCCCTGGCCGTATAGGGCTTTAAAGGTAAGCACCAGCACCTTGAAGTGGATCCGGAATTCAATAGGCACCCAGTGAAGTTTGCACAGTACTGGGTGGATATGCGCATGCACAGGCATCACTGTTCACACCCTTGCTGCTGCATTCTGCACTAGCTGCAACTTCCGGAGCAGAGTCAAGGGCAGCCCCACATATAGAGAGTTACAATAATCCAGTCTGGAAGTGACCATTGCATGGGTCACTGTAGCTAAGTCCCAGGGAGCAAGATATGGGGCTAACTGTCTGATCTGCCTCAGATAGAAAAAGGCAGACCTAGCAGTGGTGGGGACCTGGGCCGCCATAGAGAGGGAGGTATCCAGGAACACCCCCAGAGTCTTCACACTCAACTTGGGAACCAATGGAGCCCCGTCAAAGGTTGGAAGCCTGATCCCCTGACCCAGTCCCCCACGACTTAGGTACAAGATCTCCATCTTAGATGGATTTAACTTCAGTCGACTCTGTCATAACCATCCAGCCATGGCCTGTAGCGCCTTGTTGAGATGTTCTTGGGCCATGTCCGGGCGGCCGTCCATCAGTAGATAGAGCTGGGTGTCATCTGCATATTGGTGATAACCCAGCCCATATATCCAGATAATCTGGGCGAGGGGGTGCATATAGATATTAAACAGCATGGGGGAGGGGATCACTCCCTGCAGAACACTGCATACTAGTGGGTGCCACTGGGATAACTCCCTCCCAAGTGCCACCCTCTGTCTCAGACCCTGAAGGAAGGAGGCTAGCCATTGCAAGGCAAGCCCCCATATCCCGGCATTGGTGAGGCAGTGGGTTAACACCATATTGAATGCTGCCGACAGATTGAGAAGAATCAGCAGCACCGAACCACCTCAATCCAGATGTCTCTGGAGATCATCTACCAGGGCGACCAGCACAGTCTCTGTACCCTGACTGGAAAGGATCCAGGACCGTAGCCTCATCCAAGAACACCTGAAGCTGTATTGCCACTGCCCTATCTACCACCTTATCCAGGAATGTCAGATTAGACATTGGGTGGTAGTTATTAAGGACTGTCAGGTCCAAAGAGGGTTTCTTAAGGAGAGTACGAACTACCGCCTCCTTCAGTCCCTCTGGGAAAGTCCCCATTGAAAGAGACAGATTTATAATCTCCCTCAGGGGCATCTGTACCTCATTGTCACTGGGGGATCTGTACCTCATTGTCTGCAAAATGGCTCACAAATGCCTCACAGCTGATTGCCAATTCCGTAACATTTGGTATGCCTTGAGGCAGAATAGTCAATGTCCGAATAATTCTAAATAATTGAGCAGGGCGAGAGCTAGCAGATGCAATGGAGGACACGTAGAAATTTCTCTTCATGGCCTTCACTGCCATAGATTCTCATAAATGACCTATACGATGTTCTTGTGGCCTCATCACGAGTTTGCCGCCTCCCTCTCTCTAGTCGTCTTAGCTCTTGTTTCATCCGCCGTAGCTCCGGGTTATACCACGGGGCTAGTTTGGTATGAGGGCAAAGAGGATGCCAGGGAGCGATCTCGTCGATGGCTTTGGAAAGACGGGGATGCCAGTCTTCCACCAGCACATCTAGTGAGTCGCCAGAGGGACGGATCCCGCAGAGCTTCCTGGAACCTATTGGGGTCCATTTGGCTCCGCGGGTGAGCATAAATTCGTTCACCACCTAAACAGGGAGGGTTAGGGAAACCCAGCTGAGCCTTCAGAGCAAGGTGGTCCTACCATGGAACTGATTCAGCAGTAATCCGGTCCACCGTAATCCCCAATGCAAAGATAAAATCCAGTGTGTGGCCTGCTTGGTGTGTGTGGGTCGAAATTAACTGGGAGAGTCCCAGTGCCGCCATGGACGATACTAGGTCCATGGCCTGAGAGGAGGCTGCATCATCTGCATGGACATTGAAATCTCCCAAGACTAAGAGATAGATACAGCCTCCAACAGGTCTGGCAGGACATTCGCTGGTGCATTAGGTGGACAGTACACCAGCCAAATGGCCAAACTCTCCTCAGCCTCCCAAACCAGGTCAATAAATTGAAGGCCAGCAACCCTTGCCTCGTGGAGTGGCCTGAAGGAGAAAACTTCCCCGATGAGTAATGCCATGCCCCCCATCAGTCCGAGACTGGTGAAGGACTGAAAAACCGGAGGGAGGCAGTTGACTTAGGGCAACTGTTTTGCCCTCCCTCACCCAGGTCTCCATCGTGAAAGCAAGGTCTACTGCCTGTTCTACCAGATAACTCTGTAGGACAGTGGTCTTATTAATAGACCTGGCATTGTACAAAACCAGTGTTGGAGAAGGGTCTATCATCCTATCCCTACAGCCAGCATCTCTTGAGATGGGATGAAGGTTGGAAGGGGACCGAGCATGTCTGTATCTCTGTCCCCTTCCCTTATTCCACCTCATCCCACTGCCATACCTCCCCCGCCCCATCAGGACTGGGATCCCAAACCCCAAGATAACCCACTAAGCATCTGACGGTGGATATAACAGGATCTCTGTTCCACACCCAGTACACACAGTTCTCTCCAGTACGCCCCAGTAACAATGGTTACCCTACTTGATAATACTAATAATTAACTTCCTAACAAATGTAATTAACTAATTAACTTCCTAACTAGTATAGTTAATTTCAAACTTCAATCTACAATCAATTAATCAATAACTACCAATAATCAAACTAGTTCATTGGTCAAATTAGCGGGAACAATCATTTTTAAATACATCAACCCCCACTCTCTCCCACCCCAATAACTAAAACTACCTAATAAATTGATTAATATAAGCCCATCAATCAATTATACCAAAACCTAAGACCAATTGTTTATTAATTGAAAAAAAACCCAATCAAATTAGCAGGAAGTCATATAGCAGGCAAGATGGATAATGCCTGAGAGGCACAGTCTCACAAGAGGGGTCGGTAGTGGGCTGGGACCCGATAGGGGAGGATCCAGCGATCCCAATCCACATATTCTTCCTACACCCCCAGCCTTCACGTCCAGTCCAGGAAGCTGTAAAGGACCATCCACGTCCTTTCCCCACCAAAAGGTGAAAATGTCTGATGGTCTAGATGACTGTTTCGTGTCCCCCAAAATAGGGAGACTTGATATGCCCTACAGCAAGGCATGAAAGATAAACGGCCAGCTCTGATGGTACCAATACAGTTGGTGTGGGGGGGCATCACCACTGAATAATGTTGTGATTCCGCACTCTCACTCCCGGACTCCACAGTTCCTCTAACTGCTGGCTGTCACTTACTTTTTGCTGTGAGACCTCCAGTTGGCAATGTCACTGGGCCGCTGGATCGTCCCAATCAGCTAAAACGAGAGGCAGAAAATGCCAGTGTCACCGCCAGCCAGGGCAGAAGCAACGTTGCCACTGTTGAAAGTAAGGCCATCAGTCAGAATGAGGGTGGAGATGCTACTGACTTCCAGGGACTCTCCAGTTCCTCCCTCAGCCTCCCTTGCTGAATTCCCAAGCTCGACTCCTTTTAGAAACACTGTTCAAACACTCCGGATGTAAATGTGGCATGCTGGTGAAACACTGTTCAAACACTCCGGATGTAAAGGCCTGAGATGCAAGACCCCAGGGAACGTCTCTGCCTTCTTATAGAATCTGACCTCTAATGAGAGTTTTGCTATAAATTCCAACAATCTGTGGAGTAGCATCCTGTGGGCTTGTGGCCACAATGGGTAAACTAGAAAGCTGTAAACTAGTGGGGCATTATGTTTGTGGATGCATATGATGCAATGTTGGACTCCAGACATGTCCACACTTGGACTCCAGACATGTCCAGACATGTCCACTCTTGTTCCCCTGCTATTTCCCCCCTAAATATCTGGGAATGGTTTGTGCATGCACACTGCAATGTCTTTACTACCTACATATAGTTATGGCAGGAGCCCTAGATCAGTGGGCAGAGGTCCCAGAATACAGCCCTAGAATCTCTAGTAGGCTTGTAGTTTGCACAGTTTAGAAAACCTCTGGGAGAGGCATTTTAGAGCTGCCGCCTGTCAGAACAGGGAGTACTGGGATAGACAGAGGGTGGGTGGTTATGCTCAAGCAGAAGCTGGCCAGCAATTTGTCATGAATGCTCTAGTCTGAAATTCCTGCACGGAGCAAGGTGTTGAACTAGATGGTCTGTAAGGCCCCTTCTAGTTCTGTGAGTCTGTGCTTTGACTCAGGATGAGGCAGTTCCACAGACAGAATGCTGGATTGGGATCTCCAACACCCAGGTTTGAATCCCCACTCTGGGTGACTTTGGACCAATCTTCTTTCAGCCTCACCTGCTTTGCAGTGCAGTTTTGTTGTGAAACTACAATGGAGGATGGGAGAGCAATGTTGTAAGCTGCTGTGTGACCCCACTGAACAGAAAAGCACACACACACACCCTATAGATCACAGGTGTGATGGGCTATAAATGTCAAACTGTGGCCTTTTTGTATGTCATGTTTCTACTTTGCTATCTGTATGAACTGACACTGTACAGACGTACCCCAATGGTCTGATGTATCTGCTTGATGTGTCTTGTGGTTACGTATGCAGTGAGCCCCTTGTGGCAACAACCCATGTATCAGTTTCTTCAGTCCCTACTACAGTGAGCAGCTAAATTCTACCAGATAAATAACATTAATGATGATGGTCATGATAGTGGGTAAACATTATCTACTGGGTTGTTTAGAGTCCAAGCATATATTTATTTCAGTGACTTTTCAAATGACGGTGGCTCTGGGTTAAAATTAAACACCCTCCTGCAGCTGTCCACATCAGGGCTGAGGTCATTGTGTACTCCACACATTAACTTCCCTCTCATTAAAGTCACAGAGTTCCTCAAATTAACATGATTGAGTTTAAGCTTTTAGTCAGTCACTAATGCAGCAGCTGGTTCACATTGACCTTGATTATGAAAAATAAAAGCTGCAAATATCATTCAGATGTAACAGTTCTCTCCAGAGTCACACTTCTTTGTTGGAAATGTTGTCACTCTTGTAGCAACACCTCCCTCCTAAGAATTAGGCATCTCACACTTGGCCCATTTACTATCTAATTCACTACATAGGGATGGTGGTGTTTTGTTTTGTTTTTAAGAACCTGACTTTTCTAATGAAAATAAAGATTGATACTTTCATAGCTCTGAAGGATAAATTTAAGCAAATCCTCAGAAGACAGGTTTATACGTGGCTAGTAGTCATACTAAGCTAATAGAACTTCCATGTTTATATAAAGCTGAGGAAAATATGTTAGAGATGACCACTACCTTTGCACAGGCTTTTGGGTATCATGATCTTCCTGTCTGTCTGCTCA